>NW_015388968.1:74952-76011 GCF_001527695.2 Protobothrops mucrosquamatus
CCACCCCCACAGCTGTAAAACTGTGGGAGCTCAGTAGTTCTACCCCTATCTGGGAAGCTCTCTCCCCTCCCCTTTGCCCGGGAAGGGGATTCAAGCCGCGGAGCAGCTGTTTGACGCTGCTCCTGCGGCTTTTACGCGTCCTCGGAGCAGGCGGCGAACGAAAACGCCGCCATCGGCACAGGAACTCAAACCGGAAGTCAATATTGTATTATTTTTCAACATAGGCTAAGCTGATAATTTTGATTTTGCAGATCCCTGAAAAGTCTTGAGAGAAACTCCAGGATCTTTGGACCATGCATTGAAAAACACTCATTAAAGCATGGTGGTTAATTAGGTAACACCTATTTTCAAGATGAAAGAATAAAACCGTGGCATGGAGTAGATGTATTTCTTTATCAAAATGTCATTCCAAGCATGAGATGCCTTCCGAGTACCAACTTTCTTTTCTAATATATAAGATATTTGGACAAACTAACACAAACTATTCAATTTGTCCCCTTTTGAAACAAAAATGTTATGGTAAATATGATGAAACTTGCCCAAACGTCGGAATCAACAATCTTGATGAGAGAAAAGACATTATCTACATTTCATGGTGACTGGAAACCCCTTATAGACATTTTGAATGAAAGAGAAAACAATGAAATTATGATACATAGTTTGATTATTAGAAAAAAAAAGATTATATAAAAATGTAAGTTATGCTGTAACCATAAAATAAGAGGCTAATTTATACTTATAACAGCTGAAATAAAATCAGAAGCTATTTCTTTATATTTTCCTTTTTTCTGCACTTTTGTCTTTATCTTTTCTCTTCTTTTTCTTTATTCTAAATATTTTTATTTTATTTAAATCTCTTTTTTTTTTTACATCCCACCTTTATTTCTTTATGGGTTTACACCAGGTAGAGAACATACATAATGCTCCTTCCTCCTCCTCCTTAAAATATTTCAACTGTAAAATTTAAATATGATTTAAAATTTAAAAAAATAAAAATACATCAATTCTAAATTTTAGTTTCTGCATTAAAAATCTTTTTTTAAAGTTTTTAATAAAGTT
>NW_015388969.1:0-5024 GCF_001527695.2 Protobothrops mucrosquamatus
AACTAAGGAGGAATTTCCCGACAGCAAGAACAATTAACCAGTGGAACAACCTGCCTCCAGAAGTTGTGAATGCTCCAACACTGGAAGTTTTTAAGAAGAGAGTGGATGGCCATTTGTCTGGAATAGTACAGAGTCTCCTATCTGAGCAGGGGGTTGGACTAGAAGATCTCCAAGGTCCCTTCCAGCTCTGTTATTCTGAGATGACTTAATCTCACATTTGGACAAGGAACGATACGAGTCAACACCCCCAGCAAAAAGTCTGACATCATTGCATGAGAAATATTTCACATTGAAAGGTTACAGACTTGGAAAACTTCCATTTCCTTGCCTTTAGAAGCAACCCTGGTCTATAAACACATTGAATTCGGGGATTTGGCTGAAGTTCTGCACCGTTGGTTTTTCCCCGCTCCTTCCTAACACATCTTTGAGGTGCGCTATTATTGATTTAAATTTATTTTAGCCCCCACCTTCCGCTCTCTTAGATTTGTATTAATCTTCCATTTACTCATCGCACTCAAATCTCACCCCACACGATAAAAGACCTCTATTTTTATTTTTTTATTTTTTTTTAGTTCTATTAAACTTTTCAGCCTTGGATCCACAGCTCTTGCAATCTTCTCAAAACACATGTCGGAAATTGGCAAACCCTAAGTTTTATTCTTGCTAGGATAATAACTTCAATATTTCGGTGACAACCCCAGGAAGGAAAAAATGGTTGCTGGTAGAAATTCAATTTTTGGAAGGACGGGGTGTATTTTTAAGTTTGTAGGAGAGGATGGGGAGGGGGGAAAAGATCCTCTCCTCTCTGGATTAGATTAGAACACAAACTCTGCAAGGGTGTTCAATCTTCCTCGGGGATGCTTTAAAATACAAAGAAGTCAAATTATTTTCGTTTGCAGTAGAAGAGGTGTGCAGTGGAGGGACTTCCTTGGTTTTTTTTTTTTCCCTTTGAAAATATTTTGCTTCTTCTTCCAGGAGCTTCTTCAGTTGTAACTGAAGTTTTGCTTCTTCTTCCAGGAGCTTCTTCAGTTGTAACTGAAGTTGTAACTGAAGTTAGAACTGAAGAAGCTTCTTGGATGAAAAGGGAAATGTTTTCAAAGAAATGAAGCATTCTCCGGAAACAATAACAATAATAGAGTTGGAAGGGACCTTTGAGATCTTCTAGTCCAACCCCCTGCTCAGGCAGGAAACCCTATGGAATAGGGCCTATATACCATTTCGGACAAATGGCTGTCCAGTCTCTTCTTAAAAACTTCCAGTGTTGGAGCATTCACCGCTTCTGGAGGCAGGTTGTTCCACTGGTTAATTGTTCTAACTGTCAGGAAGTTTCTCTTTAGTTCTAGGTTGCTTTGTTCCTTGATGAGTTTCCATCTGTTGCTTCTTCTGCCTTCTGGTGCTTTGGAGAAGAGCTTGACTCCCTCTTCTTTGGGGCAGCCCCTGAGATATTGGAAGATTGCTATCATGTCCTCCCTCATCCTTCTCTTCATTAAACTAGACATACCCAATTCCTGCAAACATTCCTTATATGTTTTAGCCTCCAGTCCCCTGATCATCTTTGTTGCTCTTCTCTGCACTCTTTCCAGAGTCTCAACATCTTTTTTACACGGTGGTGACCCAAACTGGATGCTGTATTCCAAGTGTGGCCTTACCAAGGCCACTTCACTTAGAACTGAAGAAGCTTCTTCGATGGGAAGGGAAACATTTTCAAAGAAACGAAACGTTCTTCACTTAGAACTGAAGAAGCTTCTTGGATGAGAAGCAAGACATTTTCAAAGGAAAAAACCCATAAAAGTCCAGTTGCCTTTTGGAAAAGCACCTTTGGGATCAGTTCTGGTAGCAGTAAGACATGTAGGGAACTTTCGGAAGACACCGTTTCTATCCCTCTGTTCTTCTAGGCCAGGGGTAGGCAACCTTGGCCCTTTTATGACTCGTAGACTTCAACTATACCATTTCAGACAAAGAAGGGATTGGACAACCATTTGTCTGAAATGGTATAGAGTCTCCTGTTTGAGCAGGGGGTTGGACTAGAAGACCTCCAAGGTCCCTTCCAATTCTGTTATTCTGTTAATATTCTATTCTATTCTTATTTCTATTTTATTCTTATTTCTATTCTATTCTATCCTATTCTATTCTATTCTTTCCTATTGTTAATTCTATTCTATTCTATTCTATTCTATTCTATTCTATTCTATTCTATTCTATTCCATTCCATTCTTTCTCTATTCTATTCTATTCTATTCTATTCTATTCTATTCTATTCTATTCCACTCCACTCCACTCTACCCTATCCTATCCTATCCTATCCTCTCCTCTCCTCTCCTATCCTATCCTATCCTATCCTATCCTATTCTGTTTCATATATTTTCTATTCTATTCTATTCTATTCTATTCTATTCTATTCTATTCTATTCTATTCTATTCTATTCTATTCTTTAAATGAATAAGTAATCAAGCAAATCAAGCAATTAAGCAATCTCAGCTCCACTCCCTAACCTAACCTTTCAAGAGGCAGCAGACACACTTCCACGCAAGACAGATTGCCAAATGAAAATAAAATGTAGTGAACGTGAACAGAGCCTCAAACTGAATTCCAGAAGTCCTGGCCGCCACCTTGCTCTTCCCTGCTCATTAGAAGTAGATAATGCCACCTGGCTGAAAAGCAAAGAGCGTTCGGGCAGTTTTTGCCAAGGTTTTTATGAAACATAATTTAAACTGCCTGGTGAGAGATGGCAGTTGCAAGCCACACTAATCTACCTTGACAGCAGCTCTTTATTTGCAGGAATTAGGAGCCGAGTTCATTAAACGAAGAGTTTTCTCCTTTGGGGGCACCAATTTATTTTTCAGTGATGTTGGCATTTCAGAACTTGGGCTGGGAAAATGTCAAGGCTGATCATGGGGCATTGCCAGCCCAACATTCTGGATCGCAGCTCCCTTAATTCAGGGGCGATGCGCACACTGATTGGGTTTACGGCAATTATCTTTTGAAACAGTTGGGCCAACCGAGTTTTATAACCCAGATACAGGTAGTCCTTGACGTACGACCACAATTGAGCCCAGTTATTGAGATTTGCCTCATGTTTCAACTTTCTTGACACAGGGGTTAAGCGAATCCCTGAAGCCGTTAAGTTATAGAATAGAATAGAATAGAATAGAATAGAATAGAATAGAATAGAAATGAAATGAAACGAAATGAAATAGAAATAATAGAATAGAATAGAATAGAATAGAATAGAAATGAAATAGAAATAATAGAATAGAATAGAATAGAATAGAATAGAATAGAAATGAAATGAAATGAAATGAAATGAAATAGAAAGAATAGAATAGAATAGAATAGAATAGAATAGAATAGAAATAGAAAAATAGAATAGAAATAGAAATAGAAATTGAAATAGAAATAGAAATAATAGAATAGAATAGAATAGAATAGAATAGAATAGATGGAAGGGACCTTGGAGGTCATCTAGTCCAACCCCCTGCTCAGGCAGGAAACCCTATACCATTTCAGACAAGTGGCTGTCCAGTCTCTTCTTTAAAACTTCCAGTGTTGGAGCATTCACCGCTTCTGGAGGCAGGTTGTTCCACTGGTTAATTGTTCTAACTGTCAGGAAGTTTCTCCTTAGTTCTAGGTTGCTTCTCTCCTTGATTAGTTTCCACCCCTTGCTTCTTGTCCTGCCTTCAGGTGCTTTGGAGAATAGGAGAATAACCCTCTTTTTTGTGGCAGCCCCTGAGATATTGGAAGACTGCTCTCATGTCACCCCTGTCCTTCTTTTCATTAAACCAGGCATCCCCAATTCCTGCAACCATTCTTTGCAGAGAAGTGGTCAGGCTGTGATTAGAAAGAGGTGGACGCCATGTTCAATTATTGGGTAATGACTAGCCAAACATGAAGAAGCAATCATGGTGGTAAAATCAGGGTTTGTTCCATGCATTTTCTCTGTATAGCGGTAATAACTTTGGAGCCTGGTTGCTAATGATAATGTCCACAGAACTGAATTTCTCCAGACCAGCAGTCGAATTAAATTTAACTGGAAGCCGGACATGATTAAGAAAATATTGGGAGGGGAAAAAAACCCACTCTCTATCAAAACAATGCACGCGCACACACACACACAAACACACACACACACACACAAATGCACAAAAGAAGAGGGCACCTACTCAAGTGATTTCATGGGTGACTTGTTCAAGGTTTTAAAACAACATTTGTCAGGAGAAGCACAGCACTGCTATGGCAATGAGTACACAGATACAGGACGTAATAGTAGTGAGATGCGCTGCTTGTATCTCTCAGCAACAAAGGGTCACCTGCAAGAGAAATTATTTCTGGTGTTTTTATAATATCAAGTGTATTGACTCTCTTTTAAGAGAGCTCTCAAATCTTGGTAACTGGATGGACACAACTATGATGGCTTCTTGACAACAACATGAAAACACTGAGCCGCTGTTTTCTTCCAGGGTGGTTTTTCGATTTACTAATCCAGGATAAAAATCTAGGGTCTCCTTGTGTCTCCCATCCAAGGGCAAATCAATGTTGATCTTGTACAATTTCAAGGGGGAGGCAGAGTCAGTGGGGGCTTCTTTGCTACTGAGACATTACGGATAGAAGAGAATGTTTGTTTGTAGCTCGGGATGGAACTGTGGGGTCCTGGGTGCTCTCTGAGCTGGGTGGTTTTCTTGCAGATGTTTCATTGCCCAACTAGGTAACATCATCAGTGATAGAAGGGAGGGGAGTATTTGCAGAGAGGAGGAGGAGGAGGAAGAGGAGGAGGACTGTGGGGTCCTTGGTGCTCTCTGAGTTGGGTGGTTTCCTTGCAGACGTTTCATTGCCCAACTAGGTAACATCATCATTGCTAGAAGGGAGGGGAGTATTTGCAGAGAGGAGGAGGAGGAGGAGGAGGAGGACTGTGAGGTCCTTGGTGCTCTCTGAGCTTGGTGGTTTTCCTGCAGATGTTTCATTGCCCAACTAGGTAACATCATCAGTGATAGAAGGGAGGAGGGCAGTTTGCAGAGAGGAGGAGGAG
>NW_015388969.1:5452-6838 GCF_001527695.2 Protobothrops mucrosquamatus
GGAGGAGAAGAAGAAGAAGAAGAAGAAGAAGAAGAAGAAGAAGAAGAAGAAGAAGAAGAAGAAGAAGAAGAAGAAGAAGAAGAAGAAGAAGAAGAAGAAGAAGAAGAAGAAGAAGAAGAAGAAGGAGGGAAGGAAGGAAGGAAGGAAGGAAGGAAGGAAGGAAGGAAGGAAGGAAGGAAGGAAGGAAGGAAGGAAGGAAGGTGATCACCCACCAGTAGTAATATTAAAATGCGTTCTCAGCTGGGGAGGAAACTGCAGAAGCAAATCTCTTTTGCTATCAATTATTTTGATCCTTCAACAGGGCTCCCTTTTTTCCCCCCTTCCCTGCAGTGCCTGGCCTAAATCTCCTGGGACCTTCCTGGACAGGTGATCCTAAAACATCCGAGCAGAGTGAGTTTCTCTAAAGCCCTACGTAAGACAACTTTGCAGCAGAAATTCCAAAGGGAACCTACCTTTCTTAATGAGGTGTTCTCCAAAATATATGTTCTCTCCCTAATTAGCGAGTGCTCCCTTAAACGGCCTGCCAGAGTCTAAAAAAAAATAACCTCGTTCAGCTATTCTCGCCCTGGGAGTAAGCACTATATGCTGCGGTTCCAACTGGATTAAAAATAACTAATTACATAAACATTGTGTTCCTGCAAATGGGTTCTCTAATCGAATGGCGCATACCCCGGGTAGGGAGAATGCAAAAGTGTAAATTGATGCTTCTCGGCTATGCATCCCCTTTCTGCTGCGGGAAGAATCCAGAGAAAGAAATATTTGGGGAAATATTAAAAAAGGCAGAATATATTTCCCTAAAGGATCTTAAAGGCAGAAACCAAACACACACACGCCCAAGTCTCTCTGCCCCAAACAGAAACCAGGTCTGTAGAAATGCAGATGTGATAATCCTTTCAGAAAGACTGGAGCCAGGAAGCTTAGAGCTGATGGGATTAGAAAGACAAAGATCCCTAGAATCAACAATCCCTCACACCAAAAGTCCAACACTCATCAGCTATCAGCCCAGGGAAGCAGGATAGGACCTTTGGGATATAATAGGATTAACCCACCACCACCAGAATACCAGAAAGGCACACTCAGACTCAGGTCAAAGTTCATGCCACAGGAACAACTCCAAACAAAAGTCCAAGAAGGTATAAAAACCCCCCACTCCCTGTTACATGTGGTCAGTTTTCCCCAGAGCCATCTTTCTGTCTGGCTCTCCTCTTCAATAAACTGCAACCTTCTTTCTAAAGCAGTCTCCATTTTGTTTATTCCCGGCTTGGACTGGACCCTAATAAAGATTTTTCTTTCAACACCACCAAATTTCTGGACAGGATGTCTTCTGGGGAAGGAGAAACCAGCTGTTAGAAATGCAGATGTAATAATCCATTCAGGAAGGTTGGA
>NW_015388969.1:8940-13940 GCF_001527695.2 Protobothrops mucrosquamatus
ATCAAGCCTATCTAATACACCTACCTTCTATTTTTTCCCACAACGACAACCCTGTGAGGTGGGTTGGGCTGAGAGGAAGTGACCGATCCAAAGTTACCCAACCGGCTTTCATGCTTAAGGCGGGACTAGAACTCACCGTCTCCTGGTGATTGGCCCAAAGTCACCCAACCGGCTTTCATGCTTAAGGCGGGACTAGAACACACCGTCTCCTGGTGATTGGCCCAAAGTCACCGAACAAGCTTTCATACTTAAGGTGGGACTAGAACTCACCATCTCCTGGTGATTGGCCCAAAGTCACCTAACGAGCTTTCATACGTAAGGTGGTACTAGAACTCACGGTTTCCTGGTGATTGGTCCCAAGTCACCCAGCCAGCTTTCATGCTTAAGGCGGGACTAGAACTCACCGTCTCCTGGTGATTGGCCCAAAGTCACCGAACAAGCTTTCATACTTAAGGTGGGACTAGAACTCACGGTCTCCTGGTGATTGGCCCAAAGTCACCCAACGAGCTTTCATACTTAAGGCGGGACTAGAACTCACGGTCTCCTGGTGATTGGCCCAAAGTCATCCAACGAGCTTTCATACTTAAGGCGGAACTAGAACTCACCGTCTCCTGGTGATTGGCCCAAAGTCACCCAACTTTCGTGCCTAAGGCGGGACTAGAACTCACCATCTCCTAGTGATTGGCCCAAAGTCACTCAACCGGCTTTCATGCCTAAGGCTAAAATGTTTTGCAATGAATATTTGTTAGTGGAAAGACTCTTTAAAAATAATTAAAATTTGGGAATGTTAGCCTGCAGAGCCCTAGCAGAATTGTTTGTCGGTAAGGTGATAGCTACATCAGCTGCTTCTCCTTAGAGTTGAACTGTAAATGACCATTTGTATAAAATCAACACTGTCCACTGTCACATTCACAAAACTAGTTGTAAAGTAAGAGTACCAGTCGGTTGCAAAAAAAAAAAAAAAAAAAAAGCAGAGGAACGTCTTCTAAACTGCTACCCTCCATTTTTCTGTCCATATGTGATTTGCAGGTGACCCCTCGGCCTCCTGACTGTCCTTTGAGTGGTCTTTCCTGGTTCCCAGCTGAGCAAGAAAGAGAGGGGGTGGAAAAATAAGATCAATAGGAAGAAATGCCGTGGACATCCAGTCGATAAAGGCTGATAGATCCGTTCCTCCCTTGGGCAAGATACAGAGTTGTGAAGAATGACAGCTGAGACAAAATGCACAGAGTTTTGGGGAGGAAGGAGAGAGAGAGAGAGAGAGAGAGAGAGAGAGAGAGGCAACCTGGAATTAAGGAGAAAGTTGAGAGCAATTGACCAGTGGAACAGCTTGCCACCAGAAGTTTTGGATTCTCCATTACTGGAAGTTTCCAAGAAGAGATTAGATAGTCACTTGTCTGAAATGGTATAGGGTCTCCTGCTTGAGCAGGGGGCTGGACTAGAAGACCTCCAAGGTATATTCTATTCTATTCTATTCTATTCTATTCTATTCTATTCTATTCTATTTCATTCCACTATCTATTCTATTCTATTCTATTCTATTCTATTCTATTCTATTCTATTCTATTCTATTCTATTCTATTTTCTATTCTATTCTATTCTATTCTATTCTATTCTATTCTTCAACAGCACTGAAAGAAGTGACTTACGATCACTGCAGCATCTCCATAGGCACGTGATCAAAATTCAGACGCTTGGCAACTGGCATGAACTTGTGACGGTTGCAGTGTCCCGGAGTCACATGATCCCCTTTTGCGACCTTCTGATAAGCAAAGTCAGTGGGGGGAAGCCAGATTCACTTAACAACCAGGTTACTAAGTGAACAACTGCAGTGCTTCCCTTAACCACCAGCAGCAAGAAAATGGGGCACAAAAAACACCTAACACATGTTTCGCTTAGTAACAGAAATGTCAGGCTCAATTGCCGTCATACGTCGAGGACTGCCTGTATTTTAGAATTCTCTGTCGGCCTCCATTTTCCAAATAAATGAGAATCGCATTTGACAAACCCAAAATGCTTAAAATTAAGTCTCACAGTGCTCAGGGATGTAATTTTCACCAAGAACACCCTTAAGCTTACAATCACTAGGCCAGGGGTCTTCAAACTTGGCAACTTTAAGGCTTGTGGACTTCAACTCCCAGAATTCCTCAGCCAGCACAAACTGCTGTGATCGTTCCTTTCTCTTATTCTTTCCCCCCCCCCCCCCGTTGCTAAGCCAACAGTTTATTTGGCTTGTTACCTTTCTTGAAACCCTTAACCAAATCGTCTTCTGACAAGTCTCCTTCCCAAAGATCTACAGTAGCTAATTATAAACCCTCTTTAATCTCTTATTCTATATGCCTTTCATAAAGATAGACACAAGAGGGTGCCCTTAGCTTAATATTGAGGTTATGGTAGCAGCACTGCTACTACTACTAATAACAGAATCCACAGAGATGGTTAGTTTTAGGCACTATAGTGGTACCGGGGTACTCATTGTTAATTGGTTCTGGGCGGCCCAGTGAGTCTCAGAAATAATGACGCATCCAGTTTTGGTCACCACGATGTAAAAAAGATGTTGAGACTCTAGAAAGAGTGCAAAGAAGAGCAACAAAGATGATTAGGGGACTGGAGGCTAAAACATATAAAGAACGGTTGCTGGAATTGGGTATGTCTAGTTTAATGAAGAGAAGGACGAGGGGGGATATGATAGCTGTGTTCCAATATCTCAGGGGCTGCCACAAAGAAGAGGGAGTCAAGCTATTCTCCAAAGCGCCTGAAGGCAGGACAAGAAGCAACGGATGGAAACTCATCAAGGAGAGAAGCAACCTAGAACTAAGGAGAAACTTCCTGACAGTGAGAACAATTAACCAGTGGAACAACCTGCCTCCAGAAGCAGTGAATGCTCCAACACTGGAGGTTTTTAAGAAGAGACTGGACAGCCATTTGTCTGAAATGGTATAGAGTTTCCTGCCTGAACAGGGGGTTGGACTAGATGACCTCCAAGGTCCCTTCCAGCTCTGTTATTCTGTTTCTGATAAGTACCAAACAAATTTTTCCCATAAGGAATAATGCAGCGAGTCACAAGGCAGCCGACACCGACACGTTCTAGCTTGTGTGTTGAGTGCCAAACAAATGCTGAGTACTGGGACAAAAGTTTCACGCCAAAATGCATTGAGTACCACATTTGATGAGTTTCAAAGCAGTCTGAGTACCAAGGCAGCAGTGGGTTTAAGCCGGTTCACACCACTTCAGCAGAACCGGTAGCTAATTTTTTTGTTGCCCAGGCCCAGAATGGATTTCCGGAAACGGCATCCACGCAGAGAACCGGTCGTTCACCTATTTGAATCCCACCACTGTACGAAGAGAATCTGGGATCAGATCTAAAATGAGTTATTCATTCAAAGGAAACAAAAAAGTTATTTTTTAAAGAATGGTGCTCACTAGCCTTAGGATCACCTCTGCAAAAATTACCTGGATTTTATTTTTATTTTTTTTTAAGTGTGAAAACGGAGATTGGGGCCCTCAATTTAGGGCAAATGGAAAAATGAAAAAAGTAGGATGCATTCAGTTCAATCTTCCTTTATTACAAAGCCATTGCAAACGATAAGCGGAAAGAATCCACTTGGAACACTGCATCCAGTTTTGGTCACGACTATATAAAAAAAAGATGCTGAGACTCTGGAAAGAGTGCAGAGAAGAGCAACAAAGATGATCAGGGGACTGGAGGCCAAAGCATATAAGGAACGGCTGCTGGAGTTGGGAATGTCTAGTCTAATGAAGAGAAGGACGAGGAGTGACGTGATAGCAGTCTTCCAATATCTCAGGGGCTGCCCCAAAGAAGAGGGAGTCAAGCTGTTCTCCAAAGCGCCTGAAGGCAGGACAAGAAGCAACAGGTGCAAACTAACCAAGGAGAGAAGCAACCTAGAACTAAGGAGAAACTTCCTGACAGTTAAAACAATTAACCAGTGGAACAACCTGCCTCCAGAAGTTGTGAATGCTCCAACACTGGAAGTTTTTAAGATGAGACTGAACAGCCATTTGTCTGGAATGGTGTTTGGGTCTCCTGCCTGAGCAGGGGGTTGGACTAGAAGACCTCCAAGGTCCCTTCCAACTCTGTTCTTCTGTTAATTTTGCTTTTGCCAAGCTTTAAAATTTACTCGTTCTGCTGTAATGGACATCCATGCCATCTGCTGTTTGCAACGTTCAACTTCATGGAATAAATCTAACTACAACCTTATTCTCGGGAAGTATCGGGACCCGAAAGCGAAGCAAATAAATAAACTCCAGTGCTATCAAGTGTCATCAAAATGAAAGGCGGAGGAGTACCAGGAATGAAAAAAATGATTGCCATCCAACCAGCAGATAAAAAAAGATGTGGCCAAAGAAGTGGCATTTTTTTAAAAAAATGTAACAAAATCAAACGACACAACAACAAGGCAAGCCTTTTTATTCATTCTGTGTTTGAAAGAAATGAACATAGAGTAATATGATTGGAAGGGACCTTGGAGGTCTTCTAGTCCAACCCCTTCAAGCAGAAGACTCTGTAACCAGCGGTCTCCAAACTTGGCCACTTTAAGACTTGTGAACTTCAACTCCCAGAATTCCCCAGCCAGCCTGGCTGGCTGGCTGGGGAATTCTGGGAGTTGAAGTTCACAAGTTTTAAAATGGCCAGGGTTAGAGACACCTGTCCTGTAGCCATCCAGTCTCTTCTTAAAAACCTCCAGTTTTGGCTCCCAAAACAAACAAGGTTTAGAATTAGAAGAATTAGAATTAGAGTTAGAATAACCGAGTTGGAAGGGACCTTGGAGGTCATCTAGTCCAACCCCCTGCCCAGGCAGGAAACCCTATACCATTTCAGACAAATGGCTGTCCAGTCCCTTCTTAAAAACTTCCATTCACCGCTTCTGGAGGCAGGTTGTTCCACTGGTTAATTGTTCTAACTGTCGGGAAGTTTCTCCTTAGTTCTAGGTTGCTTCTCTCATTGGTTAGTTTCCATCTGTTGCTTCTTGTTCTCCCTCCCT
>NW_015388969.1:17552-21948 GCF_001527695.2 Protobothrops mucrosquamatus
CTATCTATCTATCTATCTATCTATCTATCTATCTATCTATCTATCTATCTATCTATCTATCTATCTATCTATCTATCTATCTATCTATCTATCTATCTATCTATCTATCTATCTATCTATCTATCTATCTATCTATCTATCTATCTATCATCTATATCTATCTTTCATCTAACCATCCATCTGTCTATCACTCACATTCATTATATTCTTAGCTATTAGAAACTCACTCGATTTTTTTTCCTGATGAATTTTTTATGGAAAATCAAGTTAACTTGGAGCTTTGCTGGCACAGATACCAAAGAAAAATTAACACTGCAATTTTCTGCCTACAATATTTACTCAGTGGTCCCATTAACTCAAGAGAAGCTTATTTGCAGAGATGCACAATTTATATACAACTGCAGCTACCAGAATCCCTTACTCTTGGTTATGCTAGTTAGGTCTTATGGGAATTGAAATTCTACCATGTATAAAAAGCGGGGTGGGGGTGGAAACCACCCATCCCTGTAGCTTCTTTGTGTTTTAATTTCAGTTGTGGGTTAGTCTTTTTTATTCTATCAAATCCATCAGAAATTAGAGGCATACTCTGTAAAGGGACTAAGAGCTTTAACTGTCCATCTGTTTGTTTGTCTGCCAGGTGGATCACTTTTTTGGGGGAAAAAAATTGAACACAACGGCAACAAATTTGGCAAAAGGGCAGAAGCTGGCTAGGAATTGCAGAGGAAAACATTCCAGGAAAAAATTTCCCCCCGTGCATTCCTAAGGGTGCCAGGATGGATCAGCGGTTAAGATGCTGGGCTTGACAGCTGGAAAACTGATAGTCGGATTTCAGACCCGGGTTCTGTGCGACGGGGTGAGCTCCCGTCCCTTGCTCTAGCTCATTCCAGCTTATTCTAAAAATTACATTCTTTCTTTCACAGATATATTCTATTTCTCGTCCTGGTAGGTCCTCATTTACTGATACAATATCTTTCATTATCACAAACCCATTTTCACCTTACAATTTCAAACTATAATGTAACAATTAATTTTCATTTCCATTATAAATCTAAATCCTAAACATTAAATCAGCCAATATCTCTAAAAATCTCCACATGCATGTGCATATACAAGGTCAAAGATTTATTGCAGATGTTCTGGGTGAAAGGAGAGCAATTATCACAAGGGTCCACAGGAAAAGAATTCTTCAAGTGGGGCAGGTGAATAGATATCCTGCACTTTGCAGGGGACAATGCAGCCCAAAAACAGCTGGATGAAAGATCCAGACTGTTGATTTTATGTATTTATTCAATTTGTTTGCAGCTCCCCCTCACTCCGAGGTGACTCTCTCTGGATACTCTCTGGATTAAAGAGAGATCTTGAGATCACCCTCATGCATTCCAGATAGTTGTGTGTATGTGTTCCTGTGTGTGTGTGTGTGTGTGTGAGTGAGTGAGTGTGTGAGAGAGAAAGTCGATAGCAGAAATAGATATTTTTGCAATTTTGGGTGATCAGCTGGGAATGGTTGTTTTCATTACGTTCGGAATCATTAACGCAGTGATTTTTTTTAAGAACTCAAAAGTTCGACCTAGCATGTTTTTAATCACCAGGGAGATTAATTTTCTTATTACTTCTTCAAGATTAAAAAAAAACACCCTTCAGAACTGCAAGTTTTATGTTCACCGGATAAGTTCATCTCTAATCCATTTAAAGAGAAATAAAAATACGTGCTTCCAGCTTTGTAAGATTTTATTATTTGGGTAGTGTACAGCAAAAGGGGGACTACGGTGTTTATGGAAAGTTTAAAAATGGAAAGAATTTGGATGAAATTGATGTGGAAACTAACTAAAACTATTTTATCCTGGGGAAAACCATTTTTGTCTTGATAAGCTACTGAAAAGAAGACTTTGAAGGTTAAACACAAGAAATTGTCTGATAGTTACATCAAAGGGAATTTATGATCGGGGGACTCAAGAACTGTGTGAATTACTTAACCTCATACAGTAACCAAAAAGCGTTGAAGGAAATCAAATTCTTTTGAATAAAAAAAATGAAAAGGATATCGTTGAGGATCCTAAAATGATAACTGGCAAGAAAGAGATGGAAATATTTCAAAACGAGGTAGGTGGCAAATAACAGAATAACAGAATCGGAAGGGACCTTGAAGGTCATCTAGTCCAATCCCCTGCTCAGGCAGGAAACCCTATACCATTTCAGACAAATGGCTGTCCATTCTCTTCTTAAAAACTTCCAGTGTTGGAGCATCCACAACTTCTGGAGGCAAGCATAAATACATTTAATAAAAACAAAAATAAATATTGGATTTACAGATGGAGCTGAGTTCTTTCAAAGAGATACACAAATGAGCCATCAGAAGAGAGAGGTGGATTACTTATTAATGTGAAATATAAGAGATTTACTGGAGAAGCCACATTGAAATTACAAATGGACTTGGATAAAGATGACAAGGTCCTTGGGAGAAGAGGCGAAGCTAGCAGGAAAAAACACACACCAGATACTAGAACTTTGTGTATGGGATTTAAAGACAGCTGGGAGGAAGAAGGAGAAATGTAAATTGGTTTATTTGATTTTGCTGTTAGTCCTCCACTTTCCACATTTCATTTAGTGAGTGTTCAAAGTTACAACGGCACTGAAAAAAGTAAATACAGACCGTTTTTCACATTTATGACCACTGCAGCATCCCCCCGGTCACGTGATCAAAATCCAGACACTTGTCGACTGACTGGTATTTATGACCGTTGCAGAGTCCTGGGGTCATGTGATCCCCTTTTGCGACGATCTGACAAAGTCTGCTTTGTTGTGTCTGCTCAATTTTTGCACCACACACTGGGGACTGTCTGGGATCAACACCATGTCCTATGTTCTAAGACGTGTGGGATTTTTTTTTCTTACTACACTATTAGTTTATTTATTTGCATTCTGCCTTTACTGCTTTTCCAAACAATCCGAGGCGGTGCAACAAATCCAACAAATCTTCCTCTTCCTAGTTTCCCCACAACACACAACCTGTGAGGTGGGTTGTACGGAGAGAGAGAGACTGGCCCAAAGTCGCCCAACTGGCTTTCACGCCTAAGGCGGGACTAGAACTCACCATCTCCTGGTGATTGGCCCAAAGTCACCCAGCTGGTTTTCATGACTAAGGCAGGACTAGAACTCACCGTCTCCTGGTGATTGGCCCAAAGTTATCCAGCTGCCTTTCATGACTAAGGTGGGACTTGAACTCACAGTTTCCTGGTGATTGGCCCAAAGGCCACCCAGCTCTCTTTCATGCCTTGGCAGGACTTGAACTCACAATCTCCTGCCTTAACCCACTGGACCAAACTGGCTCTTAATTTTGTATTGCTCACTACTATACAGTAAGTTTTCCGTACTATATTATTCCCTGCCCTTCCCCAGTTCTCACTGGAGCCGATATTTAGAGAAATCAGCCATAGATCTACCAGAAATGTACTATTAAAATATTTGCACTTATGGAGGAATAGGACTTTGCTACAACACGTTTTCCTGTCTATTACATTTTTTATCTCCTTCTGATTTCCTATTTGGATAGGCTAAAACAGCAGGGGAGAACGTTATTAAATGGAAATGATTTGAAGTGTCAGCAACTGCTAAATGCCAACTCTGGGAGAGAAAAAAAAATGTAATAAAAGGTTTTATTCAAGCTGGCCTAGGGGAGATTATGGAACGTCCCCACAGGTTAAACTGGGATTGCTAATGAGATCCCTTTTTCTTGCACAAACATCTCACTTTTTTTTTACGTTGCAAGCTTTTTTTTAAAAAAACCCCCCAATAATAACAGCACTGCAAAACAGCAGATGGAGCTATTCCTTTATTTAAAATATTTATATTCCACCCCCTGGCAAAATATCTCCCACCCGTTACATCCTACAATTAAGTTAAAAACTGGACAAGTAGCATCAAATGATCTCTTCAGAATGTGATGGCGTTTCCATCACAATGCCAAATTAAACGACGGCACTGGAAATTAAATGGCACTGGACCGTTTTTCACACTTACGACCGTTGCAGCATTCCCCATGATCACGTGATCAAAATTCAGACGCTTGGTAACTGACTCATATTTATGACGGTCGCAGTGTCCCGGGGTCACGTGATCCCCTTTTGGAAACGTCTGACAAGCAAAGTCAATGGGGAAGCTAGTTTCACTTAACAAGAATAGAATAGAATATAAAATGAATATTTATTTATTTATTTATTTATTTATTTATTATTTTAATTTGTATACCGCCCTTCTCCCATAGGACTCAGGGCGGTTCACAGCATATTAAAAACAAATAATATACACAAAATACAAAAAAATTACAAAATACAAAAATACAAAAATACAGAAAATAAACCCCGATAAAAGCCGAATTAAAACCAAATATTACAAGCTG
>NW_015388969.1:23442-27496 GCF_001527695.2 Protobothrops mucrosquamatus
GAGGCCGCAAAGGCACGACTCGGTCCAATGCTGCGGCGGCAGTTGTCTCCCAAGCCGCCGCCTGATTTTCCGCCGAGTCGTGGACCAGATCCTCCGGATATGGCCCAAGCTCCATCAGGAACCTCTCAGGGTCCATCAGTCGCCTGGGACGGAACCATCTAGGCGGTTCCGTCTCCCTGCGGCGAGGGGGAGCGGTCCGAATAGAATGGAATGGAATGGAATGGAATAGAATAGAATAGAATAGAATAGAATAGAATAGAATAGAAATAAAAATAGAATAGAATTAAAACTAGGATAGAATATAGAATATAGAATATAGAATAGAATAGAATAGAATAGAATAGAATAAAATAGAATAGAATAACAGAGTTGGAAGGGACCTTGTAGGTCATCTAGTCCAACCCCCCGCCCAGGCAGGAGACCCTACTTACACCATTTCTGACAGGTGGCAGTCCAGTCTCTTTTTGAAAGCTTCCAGTGATGAAGCTCCCACAACATCTGAAGACAGTCTGTTGCATTGATTGATTGTCCTCACTGTCAGGAAATGTCTCCTTATTTCTAGGTTGAGTCTCTCCTTGATCAGCTTCCATTCGTTATTCCTTGTATGGAGTTCAGGTGCTTTGGAAACTAGGTTGACCCCCTCCTCTCTGCGACAGCCCCTCAAATATTGGAACACTGCTGTCATGTCTCCCCTGGTCCTTCTCTTCACTAGACTAGCCATGCCCAGTTCCTATAAATGTTGCTCTTCTCTGCACTTTTTCCAGCAACTCAATCTCATTTTTATAGTGTGGAGACCAAAATTGGTTGCAGTGTTCTAGATGTGGTCTTAGTAAGGCTTTCTAGAGTGGTATTAGTACCTCACGTGATCTAGTCCAAGCCACTGCTCAAGCAGGAGACCCTATGCCATTTCAGACAAAGAGTTGCCCAATTCTTCTTAAACACCTCCTTCTGGTGGCAAGCTGTTCCACTGGTTAATTGTTCTCACTATTAGGAAATTTCTCCTTAATTTCAGGTTGCTTGATTACTTTCCATCTGTTATTCCTTGTCTGGAGTTCAGGTGCTTTGGAAAACAAGTTAACCCCCCCCCCTTCTTCATTCTTGAACCTTTCATTCATTTTTGACCATCCATCATACAATTTAGCCTCCAGACCCCCCTAATCCCCTTTGTTGCTCTTCTCTGCACTCTTTCTGGAATCTCCACAGCTTTTTTGTTTTTTTGCATCATGGTGATCAAAATTAAATGCCCTATTGGGTGCTCTTCCCAAGAATATGAAGAAGAGGCAGCATGCCTTCTAGATTTATTTTATTCCACTGCAGCGTTTAAAAGAGTAGAAGGAGGCCGGATAACAATAAAATAGAACTCTTTATTATAAACGAATTAAGAACCGAGAGGCCTTTAGAGAGGAGATGGTGGATTAATGGTCTGTTACAAATATTATTAAAGATCCCTGCATGCTTTTTTGTTTGTTTGTTTTTTTGCTGGTGGGTGAGATTAATTGAATGCCAGTATTCTAAAAAGCCATGTGGTGTCACTCTAGCACAGATGATCAAACTGGATAGAAACTGCATTCAACTTGGCGGTTTATGGTCAAACCCCAATTCCTGGACCTCAAACAGAGAAATCTGCTAGGACCATCAGCGCCAACCTCTCATAAAAGGTGCAAATGCTAGCCATCGTAGCTAAAGCCAAGTTTGAAAATCATCACTGCAGCCAATTTTGGCCACCATATCACAAAAAAGATGTTGAGAGTTTGGAAAAAATTCAGAGAAGAGCAACTAAGATGATCTGAGGCCTGGAGACTAAAACATACGAAGAACGGCTATGGGACTTGGGTCTGGCTAGTCTAAAGAAAAGAAGAAACAGGGGAGACATGATAGCAGTGTTTTAGTATTTGAGGGGCTGCCACAAAGAAGAGGGGGTCACGTTGTTCACCAAAGCACCAGAGGGAAGGACGAGAAACAATGGCTGGAAACTGATCAAGGAGAGAAACAACCTGGAATTAAGGAGAAACTTCCTAAAAGTGAGGACAATTAACCAGTGGAACAGCTTGCCTCCAGAAATCGTGGGCACTCAATCACTGGAGATTTTTAAGAAGAGACTGGACATTCACCTGTCTGAGATGATATAGGTTCTCCTACTTGAGCGGGGGGCTGGACTAGAAGACCTCCAAGGTCCCTGCCAGCTTTTATTCCATTCTATTCCATTCCATTCCATTCCATTCGATTCCATTCCATTCCATTCCATTCCATTCCATTCCACTCTACTCTACTCTACTCTACTCTACTCTACTCTACTCTACTCTACTCTACTCTACTCTATTCCATTCCATATTTTCTATTCTGTTCTGTTCTGTTCTGTTCTTATTCCATTCCATTCCATATTTTCTATTCTATTCTATTCTATTCTATTCTATTCTATTCTATTCTATTCTATTTTATTTAAGAGACTGGACAACTATTTGTCCGAAATACAGACAGTCCTCAACGTACAACCACAATTGACCCTGTTGGTAAGTGAGACATTTGTTAAGTGAGCTTTGCTCCGTTTTACGACACTTCTTGCCACGGTGGTTAAATGAATCACTGAAGTTGTTAAGTTAGTGCCACGGTTGTTAAGTGAATCTGACGTCCCCTATTGACTTTGCTTGTCCGAAGGATGCAAAAGGGGATCATGTGACCCCAGGACACTGCAATCATCATAAATGCGAGTCGGTTGCCAAGCGTCTGAATTCAGATCGTGTGCCCACGGGGATGCTGCAAATGTTGGAACTGTGAAAAAGTCACTTTTTTCAGTGCCGTTGTAACTTTGAACGGTCACTAAATGAACTGTTGTAAGTTGAGGACTATCTGTATAGTGTATAGGGTCTCCTTCTCATCCAAGCCCTGGTCTCCTGCTCGAACAGGGGGCTGGACTAGAAGACCTCCAAGGTCCCTTCCAACTCTATTATCCTATGTTCTGCGTTCTAATTTAACCCCAGTGGGCAAAGGAGAGGGCAATAATTTCCATGCCACGAATACATTGATGTCTCCATGACCCACAAGGATCCAGGATCTCAGCTTAATCAAAGTGACAGACACCTGTCCAATAACAGGACCCAGATCAAAAAGCCAGCTTATGAGGCCGCCTGTAGTTGTTTCATTCTGGTGTGAGTCATAATTCCCACACCCAATTCTACAGCATCGGCGTGCGGTGATGAGAACACAACAAAGTCTAATTTATCTTCCCTCCTGTGGCTCCCAGATAAGCATCTGTTAATTCTGTTTGGTTTGAAAGAAATGAAAAACAGAAATTAAAGCAGTCGATTTTGTAAATTCTCCATCGATCTGTACTTGGTGCTGGGGTGAGGGATGGGAGTGTTGAAGGAAAACTCTTCATCAGGGTTCAGTCCAAGCCGGGAATAAACAACATGGGGACTGCTTTAGAAAGAAGGTTGCAGTTTATTGAAGAGGAGAGCCAGACAGAAAGATGGCTCTGGAAGAAAAGAGAGCGAGCACATGTAGGGAGTGGGCTTTTATACCCTCTGGAGCCTTTTGTTTGGAGTTGTTTCCTGTTCCTGTTTGAGTCTTTGCATTTCCTGTGTCATGTATTCTGACCTGTGTCCCTTTGGCATCTGTGGGTTAATCCTATCATGTCCTGTCTTAGAGTTTGGGTGGGGTATGTAGATTTTAGGTGTCTTTGTCTTCTTAATCTTCTAGCTGGAGGGCTCCAATCTTCCTGAATGGATTATTACATCTGCATTTCTACAGAGCTGGTTTCTGCCTGGGGGAGGGAGACTTGGGGCTATTAATTAAAACTGGGCATGCTTTTCTGGCTCTTTAAGGTCCTTTGAGGAAATATAATATTCTGCCCTTTTAATATTTCCTTCTCTGGGGGGGGGAGCTGACTTCCCACAGGAGCAAATTAGAAAAATATGCAAGTTGTAATTTTCTGGGCATGCTTTACTGCATATATCCCATAAACTGTCCAAAATCATGACGCTGACTAAAAAACATTGTAATCAATCAACAAACCATCATAGGCTTTGGTATAGGGTACATCATCCTAAGTCATAAC
>NW_015388969.1:27653-46697 GCF_001527695.2 Protobothrops mucrosquamatus
AACAAAATTGGAAGGGACCTTGGAGGTCTTAATATCTTTTTTTTATATCGTAGAAACCAAAACTGGATGCTGTATTCCAAGTGTGGCCTTACCGAGGCATTGTAAAGTGGTATTAACACTTAGCATGATCTTGAATTTATCCCTCTGTTAATGTAGCCTAGCCCTGTGTTGGCTTTTTTGTCAGCTGCAGCACACGGCCAGCTCCTATTTAAGGGATTGTCCACTAGGACTCCAAGATCCCTCTCACAGTTGCTACTATTAAGCAAGGTACCCCCTATATTATACCTGTGCATTTGGTTTTCAAATCAATTCACCTTGAATCTTCCTGCCTTCCTCTCTGGGATCTGAAATTCCAATCAAAGTCTATCATGTAAAAAAGATGTTGAGACTCTAGAAAGAGTACAGAGAAGAGCAACAAAGATGATCAGGGGACTGGAGGCTAAAGCATATAAGAAACGGTTGCTGGAATTGGGTATGTCTAGGATGGAGTCACTGAAGCAGTAGGTGTGAGCTTAAATGGACTCCAGAAGATGGTAGAGGACAGGAAGGCCTGGAGGAACGTTGTCCATGGGGTCGCGATGGGTCGGACACGACTTCGCAATTAACAACAACAACAACAACAACAAAGTTTAATGAAGTGAAGGACGAGGGGGGACAAGATAGCAGTCTTCCAGTATCTCAGGGGCTGCCCCAAAGAAGAGGGAGTCAAGCTATTCTCCAAAGCGCCTGAAGGCAGGACAAGAAGCAACTAACCAAGGAGAGAAGCCACCTAGAACTAAGGAGAAACTTCCTGACAATTAGAACAATTAACCAGTGGAACAACCTGTATCCAGAAGCAGTGAATGCTCCAACACTGGAAGTTTTTAAGAAGAGACTGGACAGCCATTTGTCCAAAATGGTATAGGGTTTCCTGTCTGAGCAGGGGGTTGGACTAGATGACCTCCAAGGTCCCTTCCAGCCCTATTCTATTCTAAGTCGAGGACTATCTGCAGAGTAAAACTTGAGTTATGACTTAAGATGATGTACCATGTACCAAAGCCTATGATGGCTTGTTTTTATTTTTTTTATTATTATTATTATTATTATTATTATTATTATTATTATTATTATTATTATTATTATTATTATTATTATTATTATTATTATTATTATTAATTTTTTTAAAAAAATAATTCAGGTTAGCTGGGTTTCAGCTGGGCCAAACACCTGTAGAAGATGATATGAATTTTTCTGTGGGGGGGGGCTCTCCAACATAACTATGCCTCTCTGCTGAGCATCTGCATATCTGGTATGTTTATTCTCTTAGGAGATAGAAAAGCCAAAAATAAACAACGAACGATGCATGTTCCGTGAAGTGTGTCCCTGGTATGCAGGAAGCAAACACACACAGACACACAAAAGCAATTAAAAGTTGGAGCAACTTCACAGCAATCTGAACAACCGGTTCATACAACATGCATATATTTATTTTTAATTTGCTTTTCATTAAGGCTGGTTCCATTTTGAGGACTCAGGCCAAGTGGCATATTTTTACAAACTGTCAAGTTGTTCCTTCTATCCATAGTTCAGCGCAGAGTTGTCTGCTGAAGGACAGACCTCATTTGGGAAGATTAGAAGAGTTGAAATTGTCCTGCAGCTGCCAAAAAAGCCAACGCAGTCCTAGGCTGCATTAATGGAGGGATAGCGTCAAGATCACGTGAAGCGTTAATACCACTTTACAAGGCCTTGGTAAGGCCACACTTGGAATACGGCACCCAGTTTTGGTCACCACAATGTAAAAAAGATGTTGGGACTCCAGAAAGAGTGCAGAGAAGAGCAACAAAGATGATCAGGGGACTGGAGGCTAAAACATACGAGGAACGGTTGCTGGAATTGGGTATGTCTAGTTCAGGGGTAGGCAACCTTGGCTCTTTTATGACTCGTGGACTTCAACTCCCAGAATTCCTGAGCCAGCCATGCTGAGGGGAAGGGAGAGGTTTCCATGCTGAGCCATGCTGGCTGAGGAATTCTGGGAGTTGAAGTCCACAAGTCATAAAAGAGCCAAGGTGGCCTACCCCTGGTCTAGTTTAATGAAGAGAAGGACTAGCTAGGGTTGACCTGATAGCAGTCTTCTAATATTTGAGGGGCTGGCACAACAAAGAAGGGGAATCAACCTATTTCCCAAAGTACTTGAAGGCCAGATAAGGAATAATGGATAGAAACCTAAAAATGAGGAGAAATTTTCTGACAGTGACAACAATCAACCAATGGAACTGAAGTTGCCTTCAGAAGTTGTGGAAGCTTCATCACTGGAAGCTTTCAAGAAGAGACTGGACTGCTCTCTGTCGGAAATGGTGTAGGGTCTCCTGCTTGGGTGGGGGTTGGATTAGATGACCTCCAAAGTCCCTTCCTATTTTATTCTATTCCATTCCCTTCCATTCCATGCCATATTTTCTATTCTATTCTATTCTATTCTATTCTATTCTATTCTATTCTACTCTACTCTACTCTACTCTACTCTACTCTACTCTACTCTATTCTATTCTTATTCTCTAGTCTATTCTATCATTATTCTATTCTATTCTATTCTATTCTATTCCATTCTACTCTACTCTACTCTACTCTACTCTACTCTACTCTACTCTACTCTACTCTACTCTACTCTACTCTACTCTACTCTACTCTATTCTATTCTATTCGAAAACCAACTTAGAACTGAGGAGAAATTTCCTGACAGTGAGAACAATTAACCAGTGGAACTGCTTGCCACCAGAAGTCGCAAAGTGCTCCATCCCTGGAGATTTTCAAGAAGAGATTGGACAGCCATTTGTCTGGAATAGCATAGGGTCGCATTACTTGAGCAGGGGGGTGGACTGGGAGACCTCTAAGGTCTCTTCCAACCCTCTTATTTTATGTTTGATGTTCTAACCCTAATGATGTCCTCTTATCTATGTTTATTTGGAAAGCAGTTCCTCTGAGCGTAATGGGGTTTTCTGATGTTCCTAGATACAGAATCCCAATTAAAGCGAGCAATTTATCCGTGATGGGGAAGGCAGGGCAAGGAGGAAGTTTCATGAAAACAAGCAATTACCGCATCGTGGTTGTTGATGCTTTGATCTTGGTGAGCTGTTCTCTCCACCACCGCAAACATCTCCGTGTATTCTGGGACGCACGAATCGCCTCGGTGCCTGTTTTGCTAGCAAAATGCTATTTTGTTCCTTCCAGAAACTCATCTATCTATTTTTAATGACGTGCTAATTTTCTTTTAAACAGCCTCGATCATAAAACAAGGGAGGGGAAAAAAATTTGTATTCATATTCTTTTAAAAAAAAAAACACTAGATCATAGCAACATGGATAGGGTTACTGTTGCTTTGTCTGTCGGGGGGCGCATTTATTCCTCCTGTTTTCCTCTCTCAAAAATGCATGTACCTATTCAAAAATGCAGATAGAGCGGCATGTCTACATGGAATTTTAATATTAAGGCTCTCCAGCATGTGGGATCCATGCCAACTCTGGGGAAATGACTTATTCACCAGTGACATTTCTTTCGACTCTGTGGCAGACAGTTCCGTCTCTACCGTTTGGGTGGGATGTGGAATAAATCTCTCCCCCATTTTGGGGGGGGGAGGGGACCGGTGTTTGCCTTTCCGATTTGGTTACATGCTTCCACAGTAACAGCAATACAGGTTGTCGTCGATTTATGAGCGCCCTGGAGCTTAACATCTTAACATCTGTTGTTAAGTGAGACATTTGTTCAGTGAATTTTCAGACAAATGGCTGTCATGGTATAGGCCAGGGGTAGGCAACCTTGGCTCTTTTATGACTCGTGGACTTCAACTCCCAGAATTCCTGAGCCAGCGTGGGGAACTAAGGCCCCCTTATAACTTGTGGACTTCAACTCCCAGAATTCCTGAGCCAGCATGGCTCAGCATGGAAACCTCTCCCTTTCCCCTCAGCATGGCTGGCTCNCTGAGCCAGGGGTAGGCAACCTTGGCTCTTTTATGACTCGTGGACTTCAACTCCCAGAATTCCTGAGCCAGCCATGCTGAGGGGAAAGCGAGAGTTTCCAAGCTGAGCCATGCTGGCTCAGGAATTCTGGGAGTTGAAGTCCATGAGTCACAAAAGGGCCATCGTTTCCCACCTTTGCCTTAGCCCAGGGGTAGGCAACTTTGGCTCTTTTATGACTCGTGGACTTCAACTCCCAGAATTCCCGAGCCAGCGTGGCTCAGCATGGAAACATCTCCCTTTCCCCTCAGCATGGCTGGCTCAGGAATTCTGGGAGTTGAAGTCCACGAGTCATAAAAGAGCCAAGGTTGCCTACCCCTGGTATAGGGTTTCCTGCCTGAGCAGGGGGTTGGACTAGATGAGCTCCAAGGTCCCTTCCAACTCTGTTATTCTGTTATTCTGATATATAGCGACTTAACAAATTAACTTTTACAAATATAAGTGAAATATAAACTGATCAGAAAAGATGTTATAGGTACAGTAGATGTCATCAGATAGATAAGTGGTATAGCATTTTTTATAACACATGAAATATGAAAACATTGGGATGGTGTATCTAAATGGAAAATCTGGATATTTAGATGATTAATGTTGAGAAAATGATGACTGATAAGAATTGTTTGAATATTAAGGGGAAATTAAGCTTAAATAAGAACTAGGATATATGGTGAACTAATAAAATGATTTTTTTAAAAAGTTCTTCGTATATTTTAGCTTTTAGACCCTTAATCATTTTATATTGCTCTTCTCTGAAGTCTTTGCATTTACCCTCCATTAAAAAAATGAGGATTTTTTTTTTGCTTTATTAATAGATTGAATTTATGTCCTGCACAGTCCCAGTGGAAGGTCTCAGATTGTTCAAAGCCGCTCATTCTTAACTTAATTATGTGATCTTAAATAGCAGGCTGGATTTCCTTCCAAAACAGGCTAATTTGGAATTTCTAGTAGGGAAAACCTTCGGAAACGGTAGTTTAAAAGACAGCAGGATCCGCCCCACATTTGGGACTTGTCCGTTAAGGACAGCCAGCAGATCTAGAAACACCAAGAGCTGAGAAGTTAATCAGAATGACATTTATTGCTATTTACAATGGGTTACAATGAAGAATCGGCGCAGTTTGTGTTCCAACACAATGTTCTGTTCCTAGTCTAAGTGAGTGCGCATGTGAATATCAATGCTGGACGTAGCAAAAAATAGCCTATAATGGCTTCCTTTAGTCTCCATAGAAATTGTGGGAACAATCCAGAGAAAGAAATATTTTGGGGGAATATTAAAAAGGCAGAATATATTTCCCCGAAGGAATAATGGAGAAGATCTTTAAAAAGGCAGAAACGTCTACACACACATACACACACAAACAGCCAGACAACTCAGCAGAAACCAGCTTTTAGAAATGCAGGTGTAATAATCCATTCTGGAAAGTTGGAGCCCTCCAGCTAGAAGCTGCAGAGATCAGGAAGACAAAGACCCTTAAAATCTACATACCCACCCAAACTCTAAGACAGGGCATAATAGGATTAACCCACCACCATCAGAATACCAGAAAGGCACACTCAGACTCAGGTCAAAGTTCATGACACAGGAACAACTCCAAACAAAAGCCCAAGAAGGTATAAAAACCCACTCCCTACTACATGTGCTCTCTCTCTCTCTTTTCTTCCAGAGCCATCTTTCTGTCTGGCTCTCCTCTTCAATAAACTGCAACCTTCTTTCTAAAGCAGTCGTCATGTTGTTTATTCCCGGCTTGGACTGGACCCTGATGAAGATTTTTCCTTCAACAAAACATTCCTTAAAGATGTCAAACGCTCACAGCTTTTATCTCTCTTCTTCTCTTCCACTCTCTTATCTACTATAATTGTAGACTTTGGAATTTTAAACCTTTCTTTAGGTAGCCAAGGAAGATGAAAAAGTGCAGAGAAGAGCAACTAAGTTGATTAAAGGCCTGGAGACGAAAACATGTGAAGAATGGTTGCAGGACTTGGGTATGGCCAGTCTAGAGAAAAGAAGGACTAGGGGAGACATGATAGCAGTATTCCAGTACCTCAGGGGCTACCACAAAGAAGAGGGGTCAACCTACTCTCCAAAGCACCAGAAGGCAGGACGAGAAACAGTGGATAGAAATTAATCAAGGAGAGAAGCAGCCTGGAATTAAGGAGAAACTTCCTAACAGTGAGGACAATTAACCAGTGGAACAGCTTGCCTTCAGAAGTTGTGGGTGCTTCATCACTGGAGGTTTTTAAGAAGAGACTGGACAGTCACCTGTCTGAAATAGTATAGGACAGGGTCTCCTGCCTGAGCAGGGGGTTGGACTAGAAGACCTCCGAGGTCCCTTCCAGCTCTATTCTGAATGATTGATTGAGTCTTGTGTTACAAAGAGGTGGAATGACAAAGCAGAATAACAGAATATTTATTCTTGGACCTTGGACTGAACTGAACTGCACAGATGCATATTTATTTATCAAATTAGGTGGGGAGAAAAATCTTAAACCCAGTGGATATTAAACTCAATAAAAGATTGTTCATGAAAAACCTACATTTTGAAACAATTTTTTGAACATAGCATAGAAGCGTTACTTGAGCAGGGTCCGCAAGATTGTCTGGGACACTACACATCCTCTTCACAACCTGTTTTCCTTGTTACCTTCTGGGAGGAGGGGGCTTCGTGGTATCCAAAGCAGAACATCCAGATTCAGTCACACTTTTGCTCCATACAATATTAACCTTGTGAACTCTCAAGCTTCCTCTTTCCGTTATGTATTCAAGATGGACAGTGATTAATATGTATATGTTATTTATGTGTAAAGGTGTAGGTATATACATATGTATGTATAGAGCAGTGGTTCTCAACCTGTGGGTCAATCGACTATTTCACGGGGGTCACCAAGCAAGGCTGTCCGCCATTTTTTTTGTCCGCCATTTTTTCCCCCTTTTCCGGCGGGTGCCTTACCTCCCTTGGGCTGGGCCAACTGGTGGTCAGCCTGCTCTGTCTCTGCCGCTTGCCAGCTACGCCTCGTTTAGCGCAGGGGGCGGAACCACGCATGTGCGGCGCTCTCAAGCAGGGAAAGTCCTCGACTTACGACCGGTTTAGTCCTCGACATACGACCGGTTGGGGTCGCGGCATTAAAAAGGTTGAGAACCACTGGTATAGAGCATATTTATATGTGTGTTATGTATGTGTACACTTTTGAGAGCAGGCAATTTCATTTTTAACATGTACCAGGGTGTCCACAGTAAAAAAGGACAATAAAGGTTATCTATCTATCTTAAAAAGAAATTTAAAAAAATAAGGAGAAGAGTGTCATTGTTTTAAGCTTTTTCAAATATCTCGTAGGAGATAACCAGGCTGAGGGACGGATCAAACGCGTTATGAGTCTGGAGTCCCTCTGCACCCACAGGAGATCTAAGTTCAGCCCATTTTGAATTCCACTGACTCTTATTTCCTGCCAATTTGCTTTGACCGTAAGTAATTTGACCTGGCTTAAAAACAGCAACTGTGAGAGGCACCTTAGAGTCCTAGTGGATGATCACTTGAATATGAGCCAGCAGTGTGCAGCAGCAGCCAAAAAAACGAATACAATCCTGGGTTGTATAAACAGAGGCATAGAATCAAGATCACACGGAGTATCAGTACCCTTTTATTAAGTCCTAGTAAGGCCACGCCTGGAATACTGCAGCCAATTTTGGTCACCATATCACAAAAAAGATGTTGAGAGTTTGGGAAAAGTTCAGAGAAGAGCAGCTAAGATGATCCAAGGCCTGGAGACTAAAACATACGAAGAACGGCTGTGGGACTTGGGTTTGGCTAGTCTAAAGAAAAGAAGAAATAGGGAAGACATGATAGCAGTCTTCCAGTATTTGAGGGGCTGGCACAAAGAAGAGGGGGTCAAATTATTCTCCAAAGCAGGAGAAGAAACAATGGTTGGAAACTGACCAAAGAGAGAAGCAACCTGGAATTAAGGAGAAACTTCCTAACAGTGAGGACAATTAACCAGTGGAACAGCTTGCCTCCAGAAATCATGGG
Source organism: Protobothrops mucrosquamatus (assembly GCF_001527695.2). Lineage (NCBI taxonomy): Eukaryota > Metazoa > Chordata > Lepidosauria > Squamata > Viperidae > Protobothrops > Protobothrops mucrosquamatus. Next base: position 35,659 of record NW_015388969.1, read on the forward strand.
TGCTCCATCACTGGAAGTTTTTAAGAAGAGACTGGACAGTCACTTGTCTGAGATGGTTTAGGGTCTCCTGCTTGAGCGGGGGGCTGGACTAGAAGACCTCCAAGGTCCCTTCCAGTTCTATTCTATTCTATTCTATTCTATTCTAAATTCAGATTCTTGTAGAAAACATTAGCATACAATAAATCTATAGTCATTTGGACTAGATTCCTGATTTCCTGCACTTCACAAATATTCAATAAGTGGCATGTAATTTTGATGACAGGGATTCCTAAAATGGGGAACCCTCAGGGGTTCTAGGACCCCACTTTCAGAAATACTGTTCTAATTTATCTGCAAGACCTCCAGAACTGCAGCGACCTGCTTTCTTAATCCCTTTATTGGAGCAGAAACATGGAGCCTCTGTTTTCCAGCTGTGGCCAACTTCCTTCTCCATTTACTAGCCTGGCTACAGATGTTGGCAGCTGTAACTTCGCCATACCTGGTAGTATAAAATGTTTTCCATTCCTCTCTTCCAGCCATTTGCAGCCGTTTCCAGCGGCTGGAGTTAAATATGATGAGCTGTCGCTGGAAGTTGAACAGCCTTCATGGAGTGCAAGATTATGCAAGGAGAAAACTGGCCACTCCGGACAAATTCCGAAGAACTTGGTGACCCATCTCCTTACATGAGGGTGGGAAGCGAAGGAAAACTGGACATTGGGCAAGAATAGTTTTGTAATAATGTTCCGGCTTCTCCTTCGGAGTTAGGATGAATAAGGGCGATGTTTAAAAAATAATAATAATCTTAGAAGGACAAGCTGTTGGCAGGGCAACGGAATGTCTCTGCATGATTGTTCATTTCTTTGACTTTATTTTTGCAAAGAAGAAACCAAAGTTTTCTGATGGTCCTCTGGCTTAACCTTTGACTCTCTTCTCTTCTCTTCTCTTCTCTTCTCTTCTCTTCTCTTCTCTTCTCTTCTCTTCTCTTCTCTCTGTCTCTCTCTGTCTCTATCTCTCTCTATCTCTCTCTCATCTATCACCTTGTAGACATTTCATTACCCAAACTAGGTAACATCATCAGTGCTAGCAGTCTGCAAGAAAACAAGCAAGCACCAAGGACCCCACATTTCAACCTGAGCTTCAAATATTCTCCTTTATTGGAATCTATCATGTCTGTCTGTCTGTCTGTCTGTCTGTCTGTCTGTCTGTCTGTCTGTCTGTCTGTCTGTCTGTCTGTCTGTCTGTCTGTCTCTCTCTCTCTCTCTCTCTCTCCCCCCTCTCTCTGTCTGTCTATATCTATCTATCCATCCATCATCTATCCATCCATCATGTTGGGAAAGATGGAAGACAAAAGGAGAAGGGAACAGCAGAGGATGAGATGGTTAGATAGTGTCATCAACACATTGAACGTGAATTTGGGCCAACTCAGGGAGACATTGGAGGACAAGGGGGCCTGTCATTCTGTGGCCCCTGGGATTGCAAAGAGTCGTACGTAACTTAGCAACTGAACAACAACAGAAAGAAATTTAATAAATCAACGAGCGTATCTGGGGTGAATAGTCCCACATTCTTCTCCACAAGGATGTCGCATTCAGTTCAGCTTTTCCCCTGTTAATACGGTTCCTCCCCACCGAATGTCAATTACGATGATTAAAGCAAGGAAACGAAGCTGGAGACAAAACATAACAACACGTTATGCAACATTTTGGCTGCCACTGTGACATAAAATAATTTAGGGATATTCTATGTTTTACCCAAGCTGTCCTTTTTTTTTTTTTTTTTTTTACAAAAACACCAGCAAATACACCCACTTATTTTCTTAAAACAACACAACAATTGGGTTTGAAATAAATCTGAAGCTATGACAACCCAAATAAAACTTAACCCCCGAAGAACTCAGTACCATTTCCCAAAATTTATGAGGTGTCAGGCCTAATGAAATAACGGTACTGGGTAGCATCTTCCAGGTGTTGTTGGGTGAGTGGGATGAGGCCCCCTTATTAGCCATTATCGTAAAGGGAGGCTCAAAATAATAAAGAATAGAATAGAGCTGGGAGGGACCTTGGAGGTCTTCCAGTCCAGCCCTCTGCTCAAGCAGAAGAACCTACATCATTTCAGATAAGTGACTGTCTAGCCCAGGGATAGGCAACCTTGGCTCTTTTATGACTCGTGGACTTCAACTCCCAGAATTCCTGAGCCAGAATGGCTCAGCTTGGAAACCTCTCCCTTTCCCCTCAGCATGGCTGGCTCAGGAATTCTGGGAGTTGAAGTCCACGAGTCATAAAAGAGCCAAGGTTGCCTACCTCTGGCCTAGGCCTAGACTGCTTTATGACTCGTGGACTTCAACTCCCAGAATTCCTGAGCCAGAATGGCTCAGCTTGGAAACTCTCCCTTTCCCCTCAGCATGGCTGGCTCAGGAATTCTGGGAGTTGAAGTCCACGAGCCATAAAAGAGCCAAGGTTGCCCACCCCTGGTCTAGCCTCTTCTTAATGTCACTGTGATGGAAGCAGAAGTTGAACAGAATCAGTTCTGAACTGACACTGATTCAAAATACAGAATAACAGAGATGGAAGGGACCTTGGAGGTCTTCTAGTCCATTACACCATTACACTGCAGAGGGACAGATTTCTAAATAAAGTGACATCATTAATGTTAGAACATAGAACACGAAATAATAGCAATAGTGCTTATATACCACTTCACAGTGCTTGACAGCCCTCTCTAAGCGGTTTACAAAGTTGGCATCTTGCCCCCAACAATTTGGGTCCTCATTTTACCCACCTTGGAATGATGGAAAGGCTGAGTCAACCCTGTGTTGGTCAGTATCGAACTGTTGGCAGTGGACAGCGTTAGCCTGCAATACTGCATTTTAACAACTGCGCCACCACGGATTTGTATAGAGGTGGAAGGGACCTTGGAGGTCTTCTAATCCAACCCCCTGCTCAACCAGGAGACCCTATACCAGGGGTAAGCAACCTTGGCTCTTTTATGACTCGTGGACTTCAACTCCCAGAATTCCTGAGCCAGGAATTCTGGGAGTTGAAGTCCACGAGTCATAAAAGAGCCAAGGTTGTCTACCGCTGCCCTATACCATTTGAGACAAGTGGCTGTCCAGTCTCTTCTTGAAAACTTCCAGTGTTGGAGCATTCATAACCTCTGGAGGCAAGCTGTTCCGCTGATTAATTGTTCTAACTGTCAGGAAATTCCTCCTTAGTTCTAGGTTGCTTTTCTCCTTGATTAGTTTCCACCCGTTGCTTCTTCTCCTGCTTTCAGGTGCTTTGGAGAATAGCTTGACTCCAGTGGTGGGATTCAAATACCTGAAGAACCAGTTCTCTTATTGGATGCAGGCCTGGGCTTCTCAGGCCTAGAACGGACTTCCAGAAGTGGCATTCATGCACTTCTGGCGGGCCGTTCTAGGCTTGGGAGGCCTTGTCCCGGCCTCCGAGGCCTAGAACGGACTTCCGGAAGTGGCATCCATGCACTTCTGGCAGGTCGTTCTGGGCCTGGGAGGGCTCCTCCAGGCCTCTGAGGCCTAGACTGGACTACTGGAAGTGGCATCCATGCACTTCTGGCAGGCCGTTCTAGGCCTGGGAGGCCTCCTCCAGACCTCCGAGGCCTAGTCTGGACTTCCGGAAGTAGCATCCATGCACTTCTGGCAGGCCGTTCTAGGCCTGGGAGGCCTCCTCCAGACCTCCGAGGCCTAGACTGGACTTCCGGAAGTAGCATCCATGCACTTCTGGCAGGTCATTCTAGGCCTGGGAGGCCTCCTCCAGACCTCCGAGGCCTAGACTGGACTTCCGGAAGTGGCATCCATGCACTTCTGGCAGGTCATTTTAGGCCTGGGAGGGCTCCTCCAGGCCTCCGAGGCCTAGACCGGACTTCCGGAAGCAGTGTGCATTCAGCCGGTTCTCCGAACTCAGCAAAATTTAGCTACGGGTTCTGCCAAACCGGTACGAACCGGCTGAATGCCACCACCGCTTGACTCCCTCTTCTCTGTGGCAGCCCCTTAGATATTGGAAGACTGCTCTCACATCACCTCTGAATTTTGATCACATGACCATGGGGACGCTGAAAGGGTCATAATGCAAAAAAGGGTCATCAGTCGCTTTTATCAATGTCGTGTAACTTCGAATTGTCACTAAAATAATGGTTATAAGTTGAGACTTGTCTGAATTCTCTATTCCTTCTCCTCCTCAAGATCCGGGAACTCTGAAGGTAAAATTTTTTTTTGATATCTTATATGTACATAGGGCACCACCGGATTATTACGATATCTAAGATAGTTTCCAAAAATAAATGATATTTAACAAGCAAACCCTAATCAAAGGAAGCTAACATCTAGCACACACTCAAACAGCCTAAAAGAAAAAAATAAGCTAATCAGGGCTAAGCAAGGCTATCCTTATTAATACATCACCAGGAAATTTCCAATCTCACAGTTAAATTGGGAAGTTGGGGGGGAAAAAACCATCTTGTAAGGCTATGAGAAATAATTTTTGTACTGTTGCCAAGAAAACAGGATAGATGTCTCCATGTAAGTTATTTTTTTAAAAAGTTTTTATTGGGTACAAAGGAAAAAAAAGATTAAAAACATTGAATAACGTAAATCGCCTTTGACTGACATCTCAGTCCATATTGTACATTAATTACATATAATATATCTATATACAACTGTACATTTCTGGTCTCTATCGTAACTTATGTCTTTGCTGTGACCTCCATTTTTTCCCCCTCCATCTATAAAATTTATTCCATATTTGATAAAATTCTGTTTCTTCCTGCTTTTTTAATCTTTTGGTTATCCTATCTAATTCTGCGCAATACATAAATTTTTTCTTAATTAGTACTTCCCCACTCGGTACTTCCATTGCTTTCCATTTTTGAGCAAATAGTATCCTTGCCGCCGTAACCACATGAATAATTAGATATGTGTCATCTTTATTTACATTTTTCTCTAGTATTCCTAATAGTAATGTCTCAGGTTTGTATTGAATGTTTGGCTTAGTCATTTCTATTGCCCATTCCCAGACCATACGCCAGTACACCTGTGCTTCTGTGCACAAGTCCCCATGTAAGTTATGAGGAGCTGAGCTTGACTTGATGGTGAATCAAAGAAGCACCAAACCTGGAGAATATTCATGAAGAAGAAGTCAAATATTGTCAGGAACAGAAACATTCCCCCCCACCCCATGCCATCACTCTGCTAAACCCCACAACACTGTCTTATGACTAAAGATATTTGCCCATGTAGTAGGGCTTTATTGCTATTATTCTTGTCATCTTCTCATCTTTCCTACTACCTTCTCCTATTGGTATCTTATGATTTATCCCTTGTTGTTTGTAGCTGATGATTTATGATTGTCACTATGATTTATGCTTTAAGACAACACTTAGAATACTGCATCCAGTTTTGGTCAACATATTATAAAAAAAGATGTTGAGTCTTTGGAAAGACTACAGAGAAGAGCAACAAAGATGATTAGGGGACTGGAGGCTAAAACATATGAAGAACGGTTGCTGGTATGTCTAGTTTAATGAAGAGAAGGACGAGGGGGGACACGATAGCAGTCTTCCAGTATCTCAGGGGCTGCCCCAAAGAAGAGGGAGTCAAGCCATTCTCCAAAGCACTTGAAGGCAGGACAAGAAGCAATGGATGGAAACTGATCAAGGAGAGAAGCAACCTGGAACTAAGGAGAAACTTCCTGACAGTTAGAACAACTAACCAGTGGAACAACCTTCCTCCAGAAGTTGTGAATGCTCCGACAGTGGAAGTTTTTAAGAAGAGATTGGACAACTATTTGTGTGAAATGATATAGGTTTTTCTGCCTGAGCAGGGGGTTGGACTAGAAGACCTCCAAGGTCCCTTCCAGCTCTGTTATTCTGTATTCTGATCTATGACTTCTCACTTTGATGCTCATACGTACACTGAAAGCTTTTGCACGGGAGACGAATTCCTTGTCCCTCCAATCGCCCTGCGCCAATAAAGAATATTCTATTCTATTCTTCTCTTCTAACTTCATGCCTGATCTTCCATCTGCAGAGGGGTGTTTTTATTATATAACTCGGGCCTTCCGTTATATAATATTTTATTATATAAGTAAAGCAGTAGCAAACAGTGTGCAAAAATTTCAGCTTCTCGGGAACAGTGTGTGAGGCTGGCTGTTATAAAAACCGCAGAGTGAAGAAGACATTAAAAACATCCCCAAATGTGGACGAAATGCTAGAGTAACATTATTCTGCGTTTGCAGAACCAGGAAGAAACTACACGCTGGTTTGTCTCTGGGAAGCGAAAGCTGATCTCCACTGTGTCTGCTGCTGTCACAGCATTTGCAGGCAGTCCTCAACTTACGACAAACAATTGAGCCCAAGCAAGCTAAGCAAGACACTTGTTAAGTGAGTTTTGCCCTATTTTACGACCTTTTCTACGTCATGTGAGAAAAGCACATCTTCCTTCCCCTGTCCTGACCACTTTCTACAAGGGGACGATCGAGAGCATCCTGTCATACGGCATCACAGTCTGGTTTGGAAGCATCTCTGCTTCAGACAGGAAGGCGGTGCAGAGAGTGGTGAGGACGGCAGAAAAGATCATTGGCAGTTCCCTCCCTCCCATCCAGGACATAGCACAGAAGCGTTGCTTGAGCAGGGTCCGTAAGATCATCTGGGACACTACACATCCTCTTCACGACCTGTTTTCCTTGTTACTTTCTGGGAGGAGGGGGCTCCGTGGTATCCATAGCAGAACATCCAGATTCAGCCAGAGTTTCATTCCATACAGCATTAACCTTGTGAACTCTCAAACTTCCTTCTTCCGTTATATATTCAAGATGGACAGTGTTTAATGTTTATTTGTTATGTATATGTAGGGGTGTGGGTCTATACATATGTTGTATATAGTATGTTTAGGTGTGTGTCATGTATGTGTTTCACTTTGAGAGCGGGCAACTAAATGTCATTTTTGATGTGTGCTGTTGTGCCCACAGTAAAAAAATGACAATAAATCTTATCTTACCTTACCTTACCTTACCTTACCTTACCTTATCTTATCTTATCTTATCTTATCTTATCTTATCTTATCTTATCTTTCTTGATCTGCACAATAGTCCTGAATCTAGGTCTGTTTTGTTATGGGGCTTGTTTTCTGGGCCCTAGATTTAATTTTTAACCAAATTTAATTTGGTTCTTTTTCAGACCAACCGTCCTGCCGGATGAAACAGGGGTGACCTGACAGCAGTGTTCCAATATCTGAGGGGCTGCCACAAAGAAGAGGGGATTGCGTTATTCTCCAAAGCACCAGAGGGAAGGACGAGAAACAATGAATGGAAACTGACCAAAGAGCGAAGCAACCTGGAATTAAGGAGAAACTTCCTGACAGTGAGGACAATTCACCAGTGGTGAGATTCAGCCAGTTCGCATCAGTTCGGCAGAATCGGTAGCTAATTTTTTGTTCCCCAGGCCCAGAATGGACGTCGGGAAGCGGCATCCACACAGAGAACCGGTTGTTCACCTATTTGAATCCCACCACTGGAGTCAAGCTATTCTCCAAAGCGCCTGAAGGCAGGACAAGAACCAACAGATGGAAACTAACCAAAGAGAGAAGCAACCTGGAACTAAGGAGAAACTTCCTGACACTTAGAACAATTAACCAGTGGAACAACCTGCCTCCAGAAGTGGTGAATGCCCCAACACTAGAAGTTTTTAAGAAGAGATTGTACAGCCATTTGTCTGAAATGGTATAGGGCAAGGGTAGGGAAAGGGAGAGGTTTCCAAGCTGAGCCATGCTGGCTTAGGAATTCTGGGAGTTGAAGTCCACGAGTCATAAAAGAGCCAAGGTTGCCTACCCCTGCCATAGGGTTTCCTTCTTGAGCAGGGGGTTGGACTAGATGACCTCCAAGATCCCTTCCAACTTTATTATCATTATCATTATTATTATTAATAATAACATTAATAATATTATTATTAATATTATTATATCAAATCACTTCATTACAGCCATATGGCCAGCTACTTACATACATATATATATATATATATATATATATATATATATATATATATATATATATATATATATATATATATATATATATATATATATATATATATATATATATATATATATATATATATATATATATATATATATATATATAAATGCACTGAGCATGAGCTAAGGATGAATAAGAACACTTACATCAGTTGATTTACTGCCCCTTCAAAGTTGCAACAGCATTGAAAAAAAGTGACTTATAATCATTTACACTTATAAATATTGCAGCATCCCCGTGACCACGTGGTCCAAATTCAGACGCTTGTTCAACTGATTCATATTTATGACGGTCGCAGTGTCCCGCGGGTCACGTGACCTTTTGCGATCTTCTGAGAAGCGAAGTCAATGGGGGGAAACCCCGATTCGCTTAATGACCCATGTTACTAGCTTAAGAACCATAGCAAGGAAGGTGGCAAACTGGGGCAAAGTTCACCTCACCACTGCCTCGCTTAGCGACGGAAATTTTGCCGCTCTGTTGTGGGTCGTAAGGCGAGGACTGCCTTATTTTCCGACGATTTCAAAGGGCGTGAGCACAGCTGAAACGCCTAGTCAGGACAAGCTAGAAAGCAAACAAACAAACCAATGGGGGAAAAATTAAAATTCACTTTGTTCTTTCCCGGTTAGAGGATTTTTTATTTTATTTTATTTTTTTTAAAAAAGCAACCCCGTTTCTTTGAAATTAAAACACTACAAAAAAGAAGTGACAGATTGATACGAGGCTGTCAAGCCGTGGTCATTCGATTCTCACGACGGATGGGCCGAGGAAGTTTGGATCCCAACCCAGTGGATGCTTACTCACAGTTTGGAAAGGCGCGGATCCTCGCGACAAACATTTTGACAACGTGGCTTTCCATTGGATTAAAAAAAAAATAAAAAAAAAATAAAAATTCATTTGGGAAAAAAAGAGAGGCGAAGCCTCCCAAAGGGAGAACACAAATCGGCCGAGTTTTTTGAGTGTAGCAAAAGCAGATACGTTACGGTCATAAAATTGCAGTGAACCGTACCAATGGGTCAGCTTAGATGGGTGTGTATTTGCAAATTTCTCTCCCTGGGGTTTCTGACATCTGAGCTCCGAGANAGCTGGAGCTTATTTTTTCTAGAAAGTACTAATGGAACTAGGGAGAAGGCATTTCGTTCTGGTTAATTGCTGGCCTGGCTACAAGGAAGGCTTCCAAAAAGCAATAAATCCTGGCTGGAGTTTCAAACCAGAGAGAATAGAATAGAATAGAATAGAATAGAATAGAATAGAATAGAATAGAATAGAATAGAATAGAATAGAATATGAAATAATGAATAGAATAGAATAGAATAGAATAGAATAGAATAGAATAGAATAGAATATGAAATAATGAATAGGATAGAATAGAATAGAATAGAATAGAATAGAATAGAATAGAATAGAATAGAATAGAATAGAATAGAATAGAATATGAAATAATGAATAGAATAGAATAGAATAGAATAGAATAGAATAGAATAGAATAGAATGGGATGGGATGGGATGGGATGGGATGGGATGGGATGGGATGGGATGGGATGGGACGGGACGGGACGGAGGACGGAGGACAGAAGACAGAAGACAGAAGACAAAATAGGCTAGGCTAGGCTAGGCTAGGACAGGACAGGACAGGACAGAGAATAGAATAGAATAGAATAGAATAGAATAGAATAGGATAGGATAGGATAGGATAGGATAGGATAGGATAGGATAGGATAGGACAGGACAGAGAATAGAATAGAATAGAATAGAATAGAATAGAATAGGATAGGATAGGATAAGATAGGATAGGACAGGACAGAGAATAGAATAGAATAGAATAGAATAGAATAGAATAGAATAGGATAGGATAGGATAGGATAGGATAGGATAGGATAGGATAGGATAGGACAGTGATGGCGAACCTTTTAGAGACCGAGTGCCCAAAAACCGCCCCCCACCCCTGTCCCCGCTCTGCCGTGCCCACTGGTCCGCTCACCACCTCCACGGCCCACCACAGATCACCCAGGTAGCCCAGCAGCGCCATGGCGGCCACGCCCTCCACCTGTACCCCGCAACATCATCTGCGCGCGACGGGGTGCAAGGGTGGAGCCTTGTCCCTGCTGGCTGGCTACCATGTCCTTGGCTGCGCTGCTTCATGTGGGCCATGCCTGGGGGCGACTCTCCTCCGGTGGTGAGGAGGGGGCCGTGGGAGGAGGCGGGGCTGGGGCGACGGTGCGTGTGCCCAAGAGAGGGCTCCGAGTGCCGCCTCTGGCACGCGTGCCATAGGTTTGCCACCACTGGGATAAGAGAAGAGAAGAGAAGAGAAGAGAAGAGAAGAGAAGAGAAGAGAAGAGAAGAGAAGAGAAGAGAAGAGAAGAGAAGAGAAGAGAAGAGAAGAGAAGAGAATAGAATAAAGATCTTTGGCTGTATAAGGCAAAGAAGATTTTATTCATCAACTGATGTTTTGGATTTATATTATATTATTATACAGGTAGGTCTTGACTTACAACCATCCATTTAGTGACCGTTTGAAGTTACACCGGCACTGGAAAAACAAAGCGACTTATGACTGTTTTTCAAGCTAATTGGGGAAAGTGATTTATGACAGTTAATTGGAGGAGGGAATTGTACTTTGTTACTTTGTATCCAGGGGAGGGGAATTTAGTTTTTGCTTTCAGCTAGGTAGTGCCGATACTTTGTTTCTCGAATAAAAGATTCTTTAAGGTAAACAATGCCTCGAAGTTCTTTTGAAGGGTTTCATCTGTCGGAACCATGACATTGAAAGCCAGTTGGGTGACTTTGAGCCAATCACCAGGAGAAGGTGAGCTCTAGTCCCGCTTTAGATATGAAAGTCAGCTGGGTGACTTTGGGCCCATCACCAGGAGATGGTGAGTTCTAGTCCCGCTTTAGATATGAAAGCCAGCTGGGTGACTTTGGGCCCATCACCAGGAGAAGGTGAGTTCTAATCCTGCTTTAGATATGAAAGCCAGCTGGGTGACTTTGGGCCCATCACCAGGAGAAGGTGAGTTCTAGTCC
>NW_015388969.1:47989-51615 GCF_001527695.2 Protobothrops mucrosquamatus
GGTCGTTTGTAAAAATAATAAAGGCCATCTACAAATACATATAATCAATAACGAAAAATAAATCGGATTCAAAATAATAAGGCAGAGTCTTGTTTCATTCGGTCCCTGATGAAATGAAGATCTATCAATCACGCTGACACCAGCCGAACAAGAAGAGGGCCCCACAGCTGGAATTTAAGATGTAATGTTAAAAAGGCCCGAAGGCAAATAACTTGAACCTCGTGTTGTTTTAAACTTTTGCAACGGAAAAAATAAAACACCAAAAAACCAAAAGGAATGGAGGGGGAAAAATGCACATTAACCATTGTTTTCCAAGCACTTTCTTGTGCGCTAGTTCTAATTTCTATCCGGCCCGAATGCCACATCAAAGCTGCGAGTAGAAATTAACAAATATCCCAGCAATCGGATCGGCAGCGTCGGCTTATTAGTCTTGCTTTGATCATTCTAATGGGAAAAGAGTGGCTAAGTTGGCTGTGGGGGTGAGCCACCATCTTCACACTGTTGTGTTATCAACCCAGAAATTTACAATCTCAGCAAGGGCCAGGCTAAAGGAAAACAAGGTAAAGAACAAAGTACATGGTTTCAAAAGCAGTGGGACTTGTTTCATATATTGATGAAAGCTGTATTTACTGAAGCTCCTGCTTCAAGCCTCCAACTGAGATTAAATTAGAGCTGCATATATACCAAAGCAGGGAAGAGAGTGAGAAGAGACTTTGCTGGCCATGCCACCGCAAAAAAATAAAAAATTAAATTAAAAAAAATCACGGGAGATATTGCTACACTGCAATTTTGTACCATTTCCTGATATCAGCATGGTTTTACAGAAGAATAGACTTGGAAGGGACCTTGGAGGTCTTCTGGTCCAACCCCCTGCTCAGGCAGGACACCCTACACCAGGCATGTCAAACTCGCAATGTCACGTGACGTCGCGCGACATATTGGAGCTTTTTCACCATTGCCGGCAATGCGGTGGGCGCGGTTCCGGTATGATGAAACTGGCCCGCGGACCGGCAGTTTGACACCCCTGCCCTACACCATTTCAGACAAATGGCTGTCCAGTCTCTTCTTAAAAACTTCCAGTGTTGGAGCATTCACAGCTTCTGGAGGCAGGTTGTTCCACTGATTAATTGTTCTCACTGTCAGGAAGTTTCTCCTTAGTTCTAGATTGCCCAAATTCACGTTCAACATGTTGATGACACTATCTAACCATCTCATCTTCTGCTGTTCTCTTCTCCTTTTGTCTTCCATCTTTCCCAACATCATTTTACAAGGAGTCGTCTCTTCTCCTTTGGTGGCGAAAGTATTGAGCCTCAGAATAACAGAGTTGGAAGGGACCTTGGAGATCATCTAGTCCAACCCCCTGTTCAAGCAGGAACCCCTATACCATTTCAGACGAATGGCTGTCCAGTCTCTTCTTAAAAAAACTTCCAGTGTTGGAGCATTCACCGCTTCTGGAGGCAAGTTGTTCCACTGGTTAATTGTCCTCCCTGTTAGGAAATTTCTCCTTAATTCTAGGTTGCTTCTCTCTTTGTATTATGTATTCAAGATGGACAGTGAATAATATTTATATGTTACTTATATGTAAGGGTGTAGGTCTATAATATGTTGTATATAGTATGTTTTAAATGTGTGTTATATAGGTGTACACTTTGAGAGCAAGCAACTACATTTCATTTTTAATGTGTGCCATTGTGCCCACAGGAAAAAAATGACAATAACTTCTAGCATTTAACCATCTGAGTAATTTTCCACAATGAGGGTCCTGAGACATCCAGGCGATTTTGATACCACAGTACGAATTCTCCACTGTTCTCTAATTAGGAAAAATGAGGATTTCAATGTCCCTTTTTTTTTCTTATGAACCCTTCTCTGACAAGGAACCAAATGTTTGAAAACCATCTCCATTCTACCTTCAAGAATAATGGATCTATCCTTAGAAATAATTGATTCGGGAAGAAGAATTCCAACCACATTATTCCATGTGCTTTGTCACAGCGGAGGGCTTGACCACCATCTGAAGGAGACGACAATAAAAGCATTTCAGAAAATGGAGATGGCTCTCAAGTCAAAAAGAAGGAAGGAAATCCTTTCATTCTCAGAATAACATAATAAAATGTAGATGTCCCCATCTCATCCCTTAAAGTAGAAGCTAATATGATCTGCTATACATTTCCTTCCATCTCCTACATCAAAAGTAATCCTCTGATGATTGAAGCCTGGAGAAATGAATGCAGGCCGGAAATAAAAGCTGTAGCTATGTCTTAGAGTAGAGAAATTGGTTCTTAACAACCAGGTTTCTCTCCAGGAAAAGAGATTTCTCTGCTTCCTATTGACCCAGCTTGTGAAGATGTCACGAATCAAGGGGGAAAAAACAGATTAATAAGGGTGAGCTATCTTGACTGCAAAAATTAAGATATTCCCAAGAGGGTAGAATAATTGGAGGTGTCCATATCTCTTTGTTGGCATCTGGCAACGGTCCTGATTTTTGCAGTCTGATCTTGTAGCCCCAACTGAATAGCTTGAAAACAGGGGGGTTCAAAATGTCTGTGAAGATTCTCAGTCCTCCAGGTCATGGTTGTCCCAAAGGTGCTTTTTCAAGAGGCAACTGGACTTTCTTGTTTTTTCTTTGAAGTCGTCTTGCTTCTCATCCAAAAAGCTTCTTCAGTCCATTTATACATGAATATAAATCCAGTTCATGTTGCAGATTTGAAAATATGAATCTATTCCTTCCAGCCGTATGCTTTTTTTTATTTTTGAATGCATTTGTTGAAAGAAAAACCTTCATCGGGGTTTAGTCCAAGCCGGGAATAAACAACATGGAGACTGCTTTAATAATAATAATAATAAAGTTGGAAGGGACCTTGGAGGTCATCTAGTCCAACCCCCTGCTCAGGCAGGAAACCTAGACAAATGGCTGTCCAATCTCTTCTTAAAAACCTCCAGTGTTGGAGCATTCACAACTTCTGGAGGCAGGTTGTTCCACTGGTTAATTGTTCTCACTGTCAGGAAGTTTCTCCTTAGTTCTAGGTTGCTTCTCTCCTTGATGAGTTTCCATCCGTTGCTTCTTCTCCTGCCTTCAGGCGCCTTGGAGAATAGCTTGACTCCCTCTTCTTTGGGGCAGCCCCTGAGATATTGGAAGACTGCTATCCTGTCCCCCCTCGTCCTTCTCTTTGTTAAACTAGACATACCCAATTCCAGCAACTGTTCCTTATATGTTTTAGCCTCCAATCCCCTGATCATCTTTGTTGCTCTTCTCTGTACTCTTTCTAGTGTCTCAACATCTTTTTTACATCATGGTGACCAAAACTGGATGCAGTATTCCAAGTGTGGCCTTACCAAGGCATTGTAAAGTGGTATTAATATTTCACGTGAAAGAAGGTTGTAGTTTTTTTTTTTTAAGTTTTTTATTTATTTATTTATTTATTTATAATTTAATTTATACCCCGCCCTTCTCCTCATGGGACTCAGGGCGGCTAACAGCCTCATAAAAACTACAATACAAATACAATAATTAAAAGCCGAATTAAAAGAAATATTTAAACAGGCCGATCAATTAAAATTATCCTTAAAAATCCCCTGAAACTTTAAAATCGTTAAAAATTATCCCTATTTAAAACTCACCCTAG
>NW_015388969.1:52992-54596 GCF_001527695.2 Protobothrops mucrosquamatus
GCCTCCCACTCCTAACTCACCGAGACGCCGCAGCATGATACCGTGGTCCACGGTATCAAAAGCCGCTGAGAGGTCCAAAAGCACAAGGACAGAGGAATAACCCCTGTCCCGGGCCCTCCAGAGATCATTCACCAACGTGACCAATGCCGTTTCCGTGCTGTGTCCCGGCCTGAAGCCCGACTGGTATGGGTCTAGATAGGTTGTAGTTTATTGAAGAGGAGATCCCAGACAGAAAGATGGCTCTGGAAAAAAAAAAAGTGACCACATCTAGTAGGGAGTGGGTTTTTATACCTTCTTGGGCTTTTGTTTGGAGTTGTTCCTGTGTCATGAACTTTGACCTGAGTGTGCCTTTCTGGTATTCTTATGGTGGTGGGATTAATCCTATTATGTCCCAAAGATCATATCCTGCTTCGCTGTGGCTGTGGCTGATGACTGTTGGATTTTTTTAGTGTGAGGGATTGTTGATTCTAGGGATCTTTTTTTCCTAATCTCAGCTTCCTGACTCCAATCTTTCTGACATCTGTATTTCTGCAGACCTGGTTTCTGTTTGAAGCAGAGAGTTTAGTGGGGGGGGGGGGAGTTGGTTTCTGCCTTTAAAATCCTTTGGAGAAATATATTCTGCCTTTTTTTAATATTTCCCAAAATATTTCTTTCTCTGGATTCTTCCCACACATTGAAAAAATCTTTCTCTATTTGCCTTTGGTGATTGTTCTTAAGGTAAGAGTCTCCGTATGCAGCTTTGCATAATACGAATCATTTGAAAGACAAATATTTCCCAGTTTACGTTTCTTCTGAGCGTAAATTTTCCCCAGTGTGTGCTTTGAAAAGACTTCAGCCCCGTCTGCCTTTTAAAAATGTAAATATTTCCGAGATTCACTTCCTTGCACGCAACTTCTTCAAACAACCTCTCTCTTTCAGTTCCATCCTTCGCCTCGTCTTCATTTGGGTATTTTTTTTTATCTTTTCTTTTTCTTTTTTAACGGATTGTACCGATTCATTCCTATAGAAATCCATGCTGGACTTCTTTCACTTGGTTGAGCTTTACCACGTTGCCACCAGGTGTGGAATAAACAGAATAACAGAGTTGGAAGGGACCTTGGAGGTCATCTAGTCCAACCCCCTGCTCAGCAGGAAACCCTATACCATTTCAGACAAATGGCTGTCCAGTCTCTTCTTAAAGACTTCCAGTGTTGGAGCATTCACCGCTTCTGGAGGCAGGTTGTTCCACTGGTTAATTGTTCTCACTGTCAGGAAGTTTCTCCTTAGTTCTAGGTTGCTTCTCTCCTTGATTAGTTTCCATCCGTTGCTTCTTGTCCTGCCTTCAGGCGCCTTGGAGAATAGCTTGACTCCCTCTTCTTTGGGGCAGCCCCTGAGATATTGGAAAACTGCTATCATGTCCCCCCTCGTCCTTCTTTTATAAAACCTTTTCACTTTAGGCCTCCACCACCGTGTGCAAAAAAAAAAAAGGTTCAATCAATCAATTTCAATTTCTCGCGGGGAAAAAAAAGATCTCGCAAAGTTGGAATTGATTGATTGAACTTTTTAGTCCCACCCAGTCTGCCGTTACCACCGCAGCCATGCCCACCCAATGGGCCACACCCACC
>NW_015388969.1:55751-63251 GCF_001527695.2 Protobothrops mucrosquamatus
AATTGAAAGTGCACTGGACAAAACTTCTTGATCGTATCGTTTTCCTTCTTCATTAACTACATAAACATAACAAAATGCCGTTGCTATCCAGGAATTTTTCTCATAATGTATTCTCTGAATTTAGCATCTTGCATAATTCATGATTTCTTTCTTTCTTTCTTTCTTTCTTTCTTTCTTTCTTTCTTTCTTTCTTTCTTTCCTTCCTTCCTTCCTTCCTTCCTTCCTTCCTTCCTTAAGTCAGTCTTGATCTTGGTGATTGCCTGGTTAAGTCCCTGGCAAGGTTTTTTGAAAGTGCTTTGCCACTGCCTACTTCTTAGGACTGAGAGAGAATGACTGGACCAAAGGCACCCAGCTGACTTTGGGCCTAAGGTGGAACTAGAACTCAAGGTCTCCAGCAGACTTAATTTCATTTTGGACCAGAAACAAATGAGAAAAAAAAATGCAATGTCAATAAAATAATTTGTGAAGTCAACGAGATGCACCATCTAATATAACTGAGGATTGTCCAATCCTTATTTAAAATATGTCTACCTGGAATTAGCCATTAGATAATCCATCCAATGGATAGATTAAGTTCTATCCATTGAGAACATTGCTAATGATACCTCTTCAATTATATGATTATATCAATCATTAAAAGGATTTAAGTATAATTAAGAAAACATTAGAATAACAAAATAGAATAGAATAGAACTGAATAGAACAGAACAGAACAGAACAGAATAGAATAGAATAGAATAGAATAGAATAGAATAGAATAGAATAGAATAGAATAGAATAATAGAGTAGAGTAGAGTAGAGTAGAGTAGAGTAGAGTAGAGTAGAGTAGAGTAGAGTAGAGTAGAGTAGAGTAGAGTAGAGTAGGGTAGGGTTTGGGTAGGGTTTGGGTAGGGTAGGGTAGGATAGGATAGGATAGGATAGGATAGGATAGAAATAAGAATGGAATAGAATAGAATAGAATAGAAGCTGGAAGGGACCTTGGAGGTCCTCTAGTCCAGCCCCCTGCTCAAGCAGGAGAACCTATACCATCTCAGACAGGTGAATGTCTAGTCTCTTCTTAAAAATCTCCAGTGGTGGAGCGCACACAATTTCTGGTGGCAAGCTGTTCCACTGATTGTCCTCACTGTCAGGAAGTTTCTCCTTCATTCCAGGTTGCTTGTCTCTTTGATCAGTTTCCAACCGTTGTTTCTCATCCTTCCATCTAGTGCTTTGGAGAATAACGTGACCCCCCTCTTCCTTGTGGCAGCCCCTCAGATACTGGAACACTGCTATCATGTCTTCCCTATTTCTTCTTTTCTTTAGACTAGCCAGACCCATGTCCCGCAGCCGTTCTTTGTATGTTTTGGTCTCCAGGCCTTGGATCATCTTGGTTGCTCTTCTCTGAATTGTTTCCAAACTCTCAACATCTTTTTTTGTGATACGGTGACCAAAATTGGCTGCGGTATGCAGTATTAGAAGCATCAGTAGCTCGACCTCGGTGCCTTATCTGGTTTCATGACTCATGCCTTTCCTGAAAACAACGATGGTCATAAGTCATGAAGGACAGATGGATACATTTAAGAATAGAAGGCACACGGTTTTGAACATCAGTTTCTGGGAACACGAGCTGGTGGATATTGTTGTGTTCTTTCTGGTTTGTGGGTTTCCCATCAGTGTTTTGACGGCTGACCATGAGAAACAGCATGATGAATTGTGGTAGAGCTTTGGTCCAATTCGACGTCTTCTATTCTTAGAAATTAGAAACCCATTTTCGTCATCGATAAATTTGGTTAGTCTATCACGCTTTCGAATCCATTCTAGGAAAAATATGCCCATGGTCAGCTCTACCAAGGTCCATTTATGAATTGTTTTTTTTCTACATTTCACGGAATGGAATGTAGGACAGAGTTAGACTCAGTGACTTAAAACAGAGATTCATAGAGATGGATGTAACCTTGGAGGTCAGCTAGTCCAAGCACCTACTCAGTGCAGAATCCACTAGAAGATCTCTGACAGATGTCCATCTAGTTTCTCTCTGAAGTCCTCTTAGTGAAGGAGAGATCCTTATTTCAACCGGCAGCATGTTCCACTTCCAAGATGGCCCTTCCTGGTGTAATACGGAACACAAGGACATCAGCCTAGCAACAAATACAGATTGGGCGAGACCTGGCTTAAAAACAGTAACTGTGAGAGGGACCTTGAAGTCCTAGTGGATTATCACTTGACTATGAGCCAGCAGTGTGCAGCAGCAGCCAAAAAATTAATACAATCCTGGATTGTATAAACACAGGCATAGAATCAAGTTCACGCAAAGTAATATTACCGCTTTATAAAGCCCTAGTAAGACCACACCTGGAATACTACAGCCAATTTTGGTCACCATATCACAAAAAAGATGTTGAGAGCTTGGAAAAAATCCAGAGAAGAGCAATTAAGATGATCAAAGGCCTGGAGACCAAAACATACGAAGAACGGCTGCGGGACTTGGGCTTGGCTAGTCTAAAGAAAAGAAGAAATGGGGGAGACGTGATAGCAGTGTTTCAGTATCTGAGGGGCTGCCACAAGGCAGAGGGGGCAAGGTTGTTCACCAAAGCACGAGATGGAAGGAGGAGAAACAACGGTTGGAAACTGATCAAAGAGAGAAACAACCCTGCAAAAACAAGAGACCCTACACCATTTCACACAAATGGCTGTCCAGTCTCTTCTTAAAAACCTCCAGTGTTGGAGCATTCACAACTTCTGGAGGCAAGTCGTTCCACTGGTTAATTGTTCTCACTGTTAGGAAATTTCTCCTTAGTTCTAGGTTGCTTCCCTCCTTGGTTAGTTTCCACCCGTTGCTTCTTGTCCTGCCTTCAGGTGCTTTGGAGAACAGCTTAACAGAATAACAGAGTTAGAATAGAATAGAATAGAATAGAATAGAATAGAATAGAATAGAATAGAATAGAATAGAATAGAATAGAATAGAATAGAATAGAGCAGGGCAGGGCAGGGCAGGGCAGGGCAGGGCAGGGCAGGGCAGGGCAGGGCAGGGCAGAGGAGAGGAGAGGAGAGGAGAGGAGAGTAAGTAGAGTAGAGTAAAGTAGAGTAGAGTAGAGTAGAGTAGAGTAGGATAGGATAGGATAGGATAGGATAGGATAGGATAGGATAGGATAGGATAGCTGAGTTGGAAGGGACCGTGGAGGTCATCTAGTCCAACCCCCTGCTCAGGCAAGAAACACTATAGCATTTCAGACAAATCTCTTTGTCCAATCTCTTCTTAAAAACTTCCAGGTTGTCTTCCTCTTCCTTGTGGCAGCCCCTTAGACATTGGATGTCTCTTTTTTGGAATGCCCCCAGGGATGGAGCACCCACAACTCCTGAAGGCAAGCGATTCCATTGGTTGATTGCTCTCACCGTTATGAAGTTTCTCCTGAATTCCAGGTTGCTTCTCTCCTTGGTTAGTTTTCATCCATGGTTTCTTGTCTCGCCTTCTGATGCTTTGGAAGAAAAGCTTGACCTTCTCATCTTTGTAGGCGCGGCTCAAATATTGGAAGGCTGCTATCATATCTCCCCTAGTCCTTCTTTTCATTAAACTAGAAATACCCAATTCGTACAACCATTCTTCATATGTTTTGCCCTCCAGTTCCCCATAAAGTAACATCAGACACTTTCTTTTGACTTTATTTTTTTTTATTAAATGTAAGCTTCCTCCTTCCATTAATTTCGGAATATATTTCAAAAGCATCTCCCAATCTATGCACTAATTTGCACTCATCCACCATTCTCTTTAATCAATGCAAGACTTAACCAAAGACTTGGACGTGTGCGTCCAGCGTTCAGCCCATTATCACTTCCAAACAAAGGACTTAAGATTAAAAAAAAAAAAAACAAATGTACTGAATGTTGGGTTGTTTTTTTTAATAGATCTGATGCTGGTAAATGAAATATGCATTTTAGAACTGGTGACTCATCCTGCTGGGGGCAAATGAATGTGACTCATGGCTAAAGGGAACAACGACCAAATCCAGACGCTTTTGAAATGCAGTTCTCATTATCAGATGCACAGGGCATGGTTTATTCCAAATATCCAGATTTTTAATTCAGAATAGAGCTGGAAGGGACCTTGGAGGTCTTCTAGTCCAACCCCCTGCTCAAGCAGGAGACCCTACACAGTTCCAGACAAATAGGCTTCTTAAAAACCTCCAGTGATGAAGCACTCACAACTTCTGGAGGCAAGTTGTTCCACTGGTGAATTGTTCTCCCTGTTAGGAAGTTTCTCCTTAATTCCAGGTCGCTTCTCTCCTTGATTAGTTTCCATCCATTGCTTTTTATCCTGCCTTCAGGTGCTTTGAAAAATAGGTTGACCTCTCCTCTTCTTCATGATAGCCCCTCAAATATTGGAATACTGCTATCATGTCACCCCTAGTCCTTCTTTTCTCTAGACAAGCCATACCCAACCGTTGCTCATCGGTTTTTGTCTCCAGGCCTTTAATCATCTTAGTTGCTCTTTTCTGTAGTTTTTCCAAAGACTCAACATCTTTTTTTTGTAATGTGGTGACCAAAACTGGATAGAGTATTCCAGGTGTGGACTTACTAAAGCTTTATAAAACAGTATTAATATTTCACGTGATCTTGATTCCATGCCTCTGTTTATACAACCCAGGATTGTTTTAGCTTTTTTGGCTGCTGCCGCACACGGCTGGCTCCTGTTTAAGTGATCGTCCACTAGGACTCCAAGGTCCCTCTCACAGTTGCTGTTTTTGAGCCAGGTTTTGCCCAATCTGCACTTGTACCTTTGTTAATTTATAACAGAACTCAGTTCCATACAGTTGGCATTAATGGGTAAAATATAATAAAACTCTACGTATACCTGGTGGCTGAAAGAATTCTGAAAAAAGCTTTATTTTATCACTATAAATTAAAAAAAAATACACTTTAGGCAAGAATGTCAATGGACATCTGAATACCGCAAAATTATTAATGAGGCTTCGGTGATACGTTAGTTCTTGGAAAGTACAGGGATCAAAGCACAAAATGAAATGTAAAGAGCATCCTTGTTAAGTTCTCACGGCACATTTTGTTGATTTACCTTTTCTAATTTGTTCCCCAGGTGATGACCATTCTTTTCCCCAGCTAACAGACTCCCATAAAGGGCACAGAATTTTTTTGCTCCATCTTTCTGTTTTTATGCATTTATTTGAATCCTGCCTTCGTTATTTTTATAAGTAAGTAAAAGTAGCGAACATATACAACAAAACTTTCTCCTCCTATTTTCCCCACAACAACAACCTTGTGAGGTGGGTTTGTCTGAGAGAGAATTACTGGCTCAAGGTCACCCAGTCGGCTTTCATGCCTAAGGTCACCTGCTGATTGGCCCAAAGTCACCCAGCTGGCTTTCATGATCAAGGCGGGACTAGAACTCAGAGTCACCTGAGGATTGCCCTACGTCACCTAGATGGATTTCAAGCCTAAGGTGGGACTAGAACTCACAGTCTCCTGGTGGTTTCCCTAAGTCACCTAGCTGGATTTCATGCCTAAGGTGGGACTAGAACTCACAGTCTCCTGGTGGTTTCCCTAAGTCACCTAGATGGATTTCATGCCTAAGGTGGGACTAGAACTCACAGTCTTGTGGGGATTTCCCTAAGCCACCCAGCTGGATTTCATGCCTAAGGTGGAACTAGAACTCACAGTCTCCTGGTGGTTTCCCTAAGTCACCTAGATGGATTTCATGCCTAAGGTGGGACTAGAACTCACAGTCTTGTGGGGATTTCCCTAAGCCACCCAGCTGGATTTCATGCCTAAGGTGGAACTAG
Source organism: Protobothrops mucrosquamatus (assembly GCF_001527695.2). Taxonomy (NCBI): domain Eukaryota; kingdom Metazoa; phylum Chordata; class Lepidosauria; order Squamata; family Viperidae; genus Protobothrops; species Protobothrops mucrosquamatus. The sequence continues at coordinate 61,523 of NW_015388969.1, forward strand.
AACTCACAGTCACTTACTGATTGCCCTAAGTCACCTAGCTGGATTTCATGCCTAAGGTGGAACTAGAACTCACAGTCTCCTGGTGATTTGTCCAAAGTTACCCAGCTGGCTTTCATGCCTAAGGTGGGACTAGAACTCAGAGTCTCCTAGGGATTGGCCCAAAATCACCCAGCCAACTTTCATAGCTAAGGTGGACTTGAACTCATGTCTCCCACATTCGAGCCTAGTACCTCAACAACTTGGCCAAACTGGCTCTTATATTGCCTAGAATATTTCCATAATAGATTTATCTCAGCAAGCACCACTTTATAAGGCCCTGGTAAGGCCACAATTAGAGTATCACATCCAGTTTTGATAACCACAATATAAAAAAGATGTTGAGACTCTGGAAAGAGTGCAGAGAAGAGCAACAAAGATGATTAGAGAACAGGAGGCAAAAATATACGAAGAACGGTTGCTGGAATTGAGGATGTCTAGTTTAATGAAGAGAAGGACGAGGGGGGACACGATTGCAGTCTTCCAATATCTTGGGTGCTGCCCCAAAGAAGAGGCAGTCAAGCTATTCTCCAAAGCGCCTGAAGGCAGGACAAGAAGCAACGGGTGGAAACTGATCAAAGAGAGAAGCAACCTAGAACTAAAGAGAAACTTCCTGACAGTTAGAACAATTAACCAGTGGAACAACCTGCCTCCAGAAGCGGTGAATGCTCCAACACTGGAAGTTTTTAAGAAGAGACTGGACAGCCATTTGTCTGAAATGGGATAGGGTTTCCTGCCTGAGCAGGGGGTTGGACTAGATGACCTCCGAGGTCCCTTCCAACTCTGATATTCTGTTATTTTCTATTATTTGCTTACCCCTTGAGGGACGGCATCACCTCCTAACCTCGTAGATACATCCCGCGTAGTTTCATTGCCAGAGTATTGCTTGAAGGAGAAATGCTCAGGTCTAATAAATTTGGGAAGAATAGTTGGGTCAATGTAGTAATCCATGCGCATCTAATTTGGGGCGCATCAGCACAAAAGTTGCTGGCAGCGTGAATACCGCCTCGCTTTGCACCCAAGGAGATGGAAGTTCAGCACACATTGGCATTTTTCTGCAGAGGCCGTTAAGTTTGAAAAAAGTCTGCCGCAAACATCAATCTCTGCTTGGCGTTCTTTTACCTCCGAAATGATTCAAATGCCTCGGCGAAGCGGCAGAATTGGTACGCTACATTTGGGGGGCTAGTGAAGTACTAGCACGTGAAGGAGGTTGCTAAAAACGGGAGGCTTTTCAAGAAGAGACTAGGCAGCCATTTGTCGGGAATGGTAGAGGGTCTCCAGCTTCAGCTGGAAGGGGTTGGACTAGAAGACCTCCAAGGCCCCGTCCAGCTCTGTTATTCTGTAAGAACAGCAGGAGGCCAAAGAAGCAAGTTCTCCAGCTGAAAAGAGAACATGGAGTCCAGTTGCCACGTTCTGCAAAGAGGTCATTCACGAGGACAGGCTGTGGAGATGGTTCCTGCTGTTTCAGGAGAATTTCACCCCTGCATATTGGATATATGGTGGGAGAGAGAGGGGGGGGAGGGAGAGATGGAGGGAGGGAGGGAGGGAGGGAGGGAGGGAGAGGTGATAGATGATAAATGATAGGTAGATATGGATGGACAGGCAGACAGTTCAGTAGATAGCTAGATAGCTAGCTGGATGGATGGATGGATGGATGGATGGATGGACAGGCAGATAGTTGGGTAGATAGATA
>NW_015388969.1:66715-69660 GCF_001527695.2 Protobothrops mucrosquamatus
TACCCCCCGAGATCCGGACGATTCCGGATCTCCTAACCTTCCGCCGCGCCCTCAAGACATGGCTTTTTCAACAAGCGGGACTGACCTAGGGTGAATTTTAAATAGGGAATAATTTTTAAAAATTTTCAAAGATTTTAAATATGACACAGCTATTAATATATTTGTTTTTTAATTGGTTTTATAGGGGAAATGTTTTTTTTTTTGTGTTGTTTTTTAACATGCTGTGAGCCGCCCTGAGTCCCTCTGGGGAGAAGGGCGGCATAGAAGTTTAAATATAAATAAATAAATAAATAAATAAATCTCTTTTGTTAATTTGTCCATCTCAGCACAGTCCAGGATTTTCCTTATCACTTCTTCCTCTGATGGTATATTCTCATTTTTCCAGAACTGTGCTTATGCTATTCTTGCTGCCGTTGTTATATGTAGAATTAAGTACCGTATTTCTTTACTATATTTTCTGTTTAAAATACCCAGGAAAAAGATCTCTGGTTTCCAGTCTACGGGTTGGTCTATTATTTCTTTGATCCATCTTATTTTTAATCCAGTATTTTTTGGCAACTCATGCCCAGTTTTCTTAATAGCCCCAAGTCTCCCTCCCCCAAGCAGAAACCAGCTCTGTAGAAATGCAGATGTAAATAATCCAGGAAGGTTGGAGGCCCCCAGCTAGAAGATTAAGAAGACAAAGACACCTAAAATCTACATACCCCACCCAAACTCTAAGACAGGACATGATACGATTAACCCACAGATGCCAAAGGGCACACCCAGACTCAGGTCAGAATACATAACACAGGAAATGCAAAGACTCAAACAGGAACAGGAAACAACTCCAAACAAAAGCCCCAGAGGGTATAAAAACCCACTCCCTACATGTGCTCTCTGTTTTTTTTCCCAGAGCCATCTTTCTGTCTGGCTCTCCTCTTCAATAAATCACAACCTTCTTCCTAAAGCAGTCACCATGTTGTTTATTCCCGGCTTGGACTGAACCATGATGGAAGACTTTTCCTTCAACAGTCCTATTTGAATGGACATAGGAAACATTTACCTGTTCTTTTATAGGTATTGATGGAGAAAAACGTGAAATGTAGAAGGTCGGGAGACATTTGAAGAAGTTTGCTTTTTTAAAAAAAGAAAAAGAAAAAAAAGGGTAATATTAAAACCATTAGCTTAAGCCTAGGAAGACCGAGATTTAGATTTCCTATGATTAGGCATCTGAGATAATTTTAGATCAATTATCCTCACTCAGCCCAATCTATGTACCTCTCTGGGCTGTTATTCTGGAACTAATTGAAGGCTGCCCCCCAAAAACATTCTATTCTATCCTATTCTCCAAAGTGCCTGAAGGCAGGACAAGAAGCAACAGATGGAAGCTAATCAAGGAGAGAAGCAACCTAGAACTAAGGAGAAACATCCTGACAGTGCGAACAATTAGCCAGTGGAACAACCTGCCTCCAGATGCGGTGAATGCTCCAACACTGGAAGTTTTTAAGAAGAGACTGGACAGCCACTTGTCTGAAATGGGATAGGGTCTCCTGCCTGAGCAGGGGGTTGGACTAGAAGACCTCCAAGATCCCTTCCAACTCAGCTATTCCATTCCATTCCATTCCATTCCATTCTATTCTATTCTATTCTATTCTATTCTATTCTATTCTATTCTATTCTATTCTATTCTATTCCAGAGACTGGACTGCCATCTGTCAGAAATGGTGTACGGTCTCCTGCTTGGGCAGGGTTTGGACTAGATCAGGGGTAGGCAACCTTGGCTCTTTTATGACTGGTGGACTTCAACTCCCAGAATTCCTGAGACAGCATAAGGGAAACTTTGGCCCCTTCATGACTTGTGGATTTCAACTCCCAGAATTCCTGAGCCAGCATGGATCAGCTTGGAAACCTCTCCCTTTCCCCTCAGCATGGCTGGCTCAGGAATTCTGTGAGTTGAAGTCCACCAGTCATAAAAGAGCCAAGGTTGCCTACCTCTGGCCTAGGCCTAGGCTGCTTTATGACTCGTGGACTTCAACTCCCAGAATTCCTGAGCCAGCATGGCTCAGCTTGGAAACCTCTCCCTTTCCCCTCAGCATGGCTGGCTCAGGAATTCTGGGGGTTGAAGTCCGTGAGTTATGAAAGAGCCATGGTTGCCTACCCCTGGACTAGATGATCTACAGGGTCCCTTCCAACTCTGTTATTCTGATTATTCTGATTCTGAAAAACAAAGTCCAGTTGCCTCTTGAAAAAGCACCTTTGGGAACCCTGGACTCAGTAGCTGTGCTAAATTCCCCAGGATTTCTGTTTTGGGACAATTAATGTATACATAGAAGCCATCATAATATAAGTAATTTAGACTCCATTGCTTTTGGGTTAAGCACATGACTCCAGAGCAAGTCACTGTATGGATGTTGGTCTTTTCGGTTGGGTGAGCGGACGGTCAACTGATCGTGAAGGATCTTTTGCTAATTCTTTTGTCGTGGGCAGATCACAGCCCGGTAGATGTGACATATTGGGATTAAGAGTCACTGAACATTGGAGGTCTGACAGATGGTTTTGAACGGTTTCCAGATGTCTGTGGGGAATTTTCCAATCATCTTGTCAGGCAAATCCAAGCTGAGCTCTCGAGTTGAAAAATCACTCTTGACTGCCTCCTTTTCAAATAGGCTGTATCTGTGGATATCTTTATCGGATGCTCCGGATAGCAAACCGGCTGTGGAAATTGGCCAAACGAAGAGGCCAGCAAGCCTGTTGATAACCCTCTGTCGTCATTGCCTCTGCATGGGATGCTTCAACGGCCTCTCTCCTTCGTTTTCCTCCGGCTGGTGGGGGAAGACAGCATCCTGGCCTGCAGAAAAAGGAAATGCTGACTTTTTGATAGGCTGTGCTGACTAGACTGCAGATGAAGATCTCCGAAAATCGTGGTGACTCAGTTGTGAAGAGTGTGCAAAGGCCTAGCAGAG
>NW_015388969.1:70103-92107 GCF_001527695.2 Protobothrops mucrosquamatus
GATAGATAGATAGGCGGGTTGTATGACGTGTGAGTTTCGGCACCTTTTTTTTTTTTTTAGAAAAAAAGCACTGGATAGATAGGTAGGCAGGCAGGCAGGCAGGCAGGCAGGCAGGCAGACAGACAGACAGACAGACAGACAGACAGATGATAAAATAGTTGGATGGATAGGTAGATAATAGATAAATAAATGTTAGATAAAGATACAAGAGAAAGAGTTAAGATAGATAGATAGATAGATAGATAGATAGATAGATAGATAGATAGATAGATAGATAGATAGATAGATAGATAGATAGACAGACAGACAGACAGACAGACAGACAGACAGACAGACAGAAATAGATAGATAGATAGATAGATAGATAGATAGATAGATAGATAGATAGATAGATAGATATAAGAGATTGATAGATGATAGATAGATAGTTAGATAGATATGACAGACAGAAATAAATAGATTGATAGATGATAGAAAGATAGATAGATAGATAGATAGATAGATAGATAGATATGACAGACAGAAATAGATAGATAGATAGATAGATAGATAGATAGATAGATATGACAGAAATAGATAGATAGATAGATTGAGAGATTGAGAGAGAGAGAGAGAGAGAGAGACAGACAGACAGACAGACAGACAGACAGACAGACAGACATGTCCTCCAGTACTCTTGACTGATAAAATGTGGAGTGAAGGCTTCAGGCTGAGAGGACAAGAAGGTGGCAGGGAACATCTCTTTGGAATAGGTTCTTTCACACAGTAGTGAAATCTGGAGATATAAAGTGTCCTCCTTAAATCCACTACATCAAAACCATGACTGGATACTCTCCAATTGTTGGGCACTGTGGTGGGAAGTCTCCCTGCCCCTCATCTCCTGAAATTCTGCACCGGGGATTGTCTGCTACGCTACCCGGAGTCCGACTGCAGCAATGTGGGGACGTTAAACGTAGCACTTTGTGAGGAAAAAGAAAGAGCCCATTTCAGCACTGATCGCAATTAGCCAGATTTGTCGATTGGCCGTTGATTTCTACATTCACACTTTTTCTCCCACTTTCCTTCCTGACAGGAAAAGAACCCAAAGTGAAGTGGGGAGAAAAAGCCACAGGCCAACAGCAGAAATGAGCTTTTTCAGTCTGCCTTTGTGTCAACCCACGCTGGGCCCACACAATTGCGCGGTTCCTGAAGAACGGCTCCCCCTCTTTTACGCCAGACAATATACTTTGGTCTCCCCAAAAAAGCGCCTCTCAAGAAAAGGCGAAGAGTTTGAAGTTTGAAGTTTGAAGTTTATTGCATTTATATCCCGCCCTTCTCCCAATGGACTCAGGGCGGCTTACAGCTAATTAAAAACAGAACAATCAATACAAATCTACAAAATTTAAACTCAATTAAAAGATATATACAATAGGCCTATTCATGTTTTAAAACTAATTAAAAACCAGTTTAAAATATCCCTAGGCCAGTCCTGCCTGCTGAAACAGCCATGTCTTGAGAGCGCGGCGGAAGGAGGGGAGATCCGGAATCAACCGGATCTCTGGGGGCAGCTCGTTCCAGAGGGTGGGGGCTCCAACAGAGAAGGCTCTCCCCCTGGGGGTCGCCAACCGACATTGTCTGATTGACGGCACCCTGAGGAGACCCTCTCTGTGGGAGCGTATCGGCCAGTGAGAGGTAATCTGTGGCAGAAGGCGGTCTCGGAGGTAGCCAGGTCCGAGTCCACAGCAAGGAAGAAAAAGCTACTTCGCTCGTGACAAATCGCCTTCCTTGCCGCAGTGACATTTTCCCTCCATATTTTTTTTTTAAAAAACGGACGCCGCTGAGGAGACGAGAGATAATTTCCCCCACTCAAAAGAGGAACGAAGAAGGCTTATTTCAAAGGGAGCAGAGATTGCAATCACCACGAAGAGCCTTCTCAGAAGCACAAATGGGTCAGAGAGACATTTGAGTGGGGAGATGTTCTTTTGATTTTCTTTTTTTGTTGTTGTTCAGAACCCGGCTGGGGCTGCACAAAAGAGAAGGCCTACTCTTGACACCATAATGCAGAGACGGCGCGAATGACTTCGGTTGGCGAATATAAAAGCGAAATTATCCTCGGGCTAATGGGCTCAGTAAAAGCATGTAAAAGTGGTGGGATATTTTTTTTCCCCACCGTTTATCTGAGGACCGAGACCCTTAGGAGCAGAAACGTAGATAGTCCTTGACTTACAAGGCTGCATTACTAGCCTGGATTAACAGAGGGATAGAATCGAGATCAGGTGAAGTGTTAACAGCACTTTACAAGGCCTTGGTAAGGCCACACTTGGAATACGGCATTCAGTTTTGGTCACCACGATGTGAAAAAGATGTTGAGACGCTGGAAAGAGTACAGAGAAGAGCAACAAAGATGGTTAGGGGACTGGAGGCTAAAGCATATAAGGAACAGTGGCTGGAATTGGGTATGTCTAGTTTAATGAAGAGAAGGACGAGGGGGGACATGATAGCAGTCTTCCAGTATCTCAGGGGTTGCCCCAAAGAAGAGGGAGTCAAGCTATTCTCCAAAGCACCTGAAGGCAGGACAAGAAGCAACGGGTGGAAACTAACCAAGGAGAAAAGCAACCTAGAACTAAGGAGAAATTTCCTGACAGTGAGAACAATTCATCAGTGGAACAACCTGCCTCCAGAAGTTGTGAATGCTCCAACACTGGAAGTTTTTAAGAAGAGATTGGACAGCCATTTGTCTGCAATGGAATAGGGTTTCCTGCCTGAGCAGGGGGTTGGACTAGAAGATCTCCAAGGTCCCTTCCAAATCAGCTATTCTATTCTGTTCTGTTCTGTTCTACAACCATTTATTTAGTGACCCATCAAAGTTACAACAGCACTGAAAAAAGTGAGCCCTCTCCCAGAGTGCTCTTAGATTTTAGTCGTGATTTAACTGTTAATTTTAATTGTTTTTTTATTTTATTTTTAAGTTCCTATTGTATGATAAGTGGCCCAGATAATGAGATGGGCAGCTTATACATTTAATAAATAAACTAGAGGTTGAATTCAGACAAACTACTAAAATACACACACACAGAGAGACAGCTTAATTGAAATTAGCATGCTGTGCAAATACAGCCCCTGAATTTTTATCTGACCTGGTTATGTGTCCAGTGTGAACTCCGACATAAAATCTTGGTATTTCATAGCATGCAATGGGACTTGTTTCTGTATAGACATTTATGATGAAATTGGCCAAGGTGGTATTTATTTTTTTAAAAAAGTCACCTTGATAAATGAATTCTGGAAGTGTTCAGTGATTGATTGATGAGATGCCATCCAGCTGGAGTTGACTCTTAGCAATCACATCGATCAACCTTCTCTAGGATGATCTGTGTCTAACCTGGTTCTTCAGATCTTCCAAGGATGCAGTGAGTCCATCCACTTTGCTGTTGATCGTCCTCTTCTCTTCTTTATTTCCACCATCAAACGTTTCTCTAGAGAAGCGGATCTTTGCGCAACATGTCCAAAATAAAAACATTTGGATATTCATGCCCAAAGCAAGAACTCTGGGTTGATTCCTTCGAAGGAGACACATTTGTTTATTTTCCTGGCGGTCCGTGATATTCTCCGGAGTCTTCTCCAACATCAAAGTTCAAAAGCATCGGATGCTCTTTTGATCCTGATTCTTCAAAGTCCACTTCTCACTTCGAAAAAAAGGATCACAGGGAGAGCCACAGCCTGCGCGCTTCTGTAGGTGTAGACACAACTTGGTACCTGAATATCAGTGGCTTAAGATTAATATTTAAATATATTGAAGGTATTTTTTGAAAGGAATGGAAACTTGGCTTGAATGTTTTTTTTAAATCCCTGACTGGGAAAAACTGCAAGCTCCAAATAGCGTTTCGTTAAGTGTTTTTAATATTTATGTCATCCTTTCAGAATGTTGAGAGCAGAGTAGACTGCCTGTTCAGTTTTGAAATATCAGTGAAACTTCAATAACAGAATTTAATTAACCCATCATAAGGGATTTCATTTAGGTTTTCTCTTTCAAGAAAAAAAAAAGCTTGGAATTTCCTGTCTCATTCAAACCGCGGGGCTGAAATATTCTGTGTCATCTTTAAAGCAGGCCTACAAACTCAGCCAATGGAAACCTTACAATATTTGCAATAGAGGGGAGGTCTATCCAACCCCCTGCTTAAGTAGGAGACCCTCTACCCTTTCAGACAAGTGGCTGTCCAGTCCTTTTTAAAAACCTCCAGTGATGGAGCACCCACAACTTCTGGTGGCAAGCTGTTCCACTGGTTAATTGTCCTCCACGTTAGGAAGTTTATCCTTAATTCCAGGTTGCTTCTCTCCTTAATTAATCTCCATCCATTGTTGCATGTCTTGCCTTCTGGTGCTTTGGAAAATAATTTGACCCCCTCTCTTTGTGGCAGCCCCTCAATACTTAATAATAATAATAATAATAATAATAATAATAATAATAATAATAATAATAATAATAATAATAATAACAACAACAACAACAACAACAACAACAACAATAATAATAATAATAATAATAATAATAATAATAATAATAATAATAATAATAATAATAAAGTTGGAAGGGGCCTTGGAGGTCATCTAGTCCAACCGCCTGCTCAGACAGAAAACCCTATACCATTTCAGACAAATGGCTGTCCAGACTCTTCTTAAAAACCTCCAGTGCTGGAGCATTTACCACTTCTGGAGGCAGGTTGTTCCACTGGTTAATTGTTCTAACTGTCAGGAAGTTTCTCCTTAGTTCTAGATTGCTTCTCTCCTTGATTGATTTCCATCCGTTGCTTCTTGTCCTGCCTTCAGGTGCTTTGGAGAAGAGCTTGACTCCCTCTTCTTTGGGGCAGCCCCTCAAATACTGGAACACTGCTATCATGTCCCCCCCTCGTCCTAGATTTCACATTTTTCAAACTTCAATTTCTTCGAGGCAGCTTTAGTAAAATCCCTGCAACTGAGTTGCATTTGTCTGCGTGGTGATGACAAAGTAAAAATCATCTCACTGCGCTGTAAAAACAATTGAGACACGAGGTTAGACTACATTGTGTTTCTTCACAGATAAATTCTCTGGAAGGTCAGATAAATTTTATATGAGCCTTCTGCTCCAGGACTTAAAACTATTTATTACATGTGCAGTAGCTAAATTTTGTGCTACTGCCCTGAAAGTAAGATATAATTGGTGCAAAGATAAGATTGGTGCAAAGATATTATTTTTCCTTTGATACATAAATTGTGAGGACATATATGGTTTTTATTTTATACCTATTCGTGTTTTAGATTTATATCCACCCGTGCAACTGCATTAACATAGTAATAGAACGTTAAACTGTTATAATATGATTTATTTTTCTGGTTGTTCATATATTATTATATTGATTTGCTCTACTTTTGTTCTTTTAAATTTTCTGGCCATTGACCGAATAAATATTATTGATAGAGTGAGTATATCAAAAAGTGTTTGGTCCTCCAGTGTTGTAAATTAAAATATAACCAATTTCAGCCTCTCAGCAGCTCTGGAAATGGCAAGGAGAGTATAAAACATTGATCATGTGAGCATTAAGCAAACAATGTAAATTGCACACGATGTCCTATTGCCTCTGTTGTGCAATGCGGTCATGAAGCATGTGATGTCTTCATAGTTGCCATCGAACATACATATATATGAGAACTATAAGAGTCATGACAGCCAGTTGTGACTAGTGGTTAAGACACCAGGTTAGAAAGTAGGAGACCATGAGTTCTAGTTCCGCCTTAGGCATGAAAATCAGCTGGGTGACTTTGGGCCAATCACCAGGAGGCAGTGAGTTCTAGTCCCGCCTTAGGCATGAAAACCAGCTAGGTGATTTTGGGCCAATCATTCGGAGGCGGTGAGTTTTAGTCCCGCCTTAGGCATGAAAGTCGGCTGGGTGACTTTGGGCCAATCACCAGGAGGTGGTGAGTTCTAGTCCCGCCTTAGGCATGAAAGTCGGCTGAGTGACTTTGGGCCAATCAGCAGGAGGCGGTGAGTTCTAGTCCCGCCTTAGGCATGAAAGCCAGCTGGGTGACTTTGGGCCAATCACCAGGAAGCTGTGAGTTCTAATCCCGCCTTAGGCATGAAAGTTGGCCGGGTGACTTTGGGCCAATCACCAGGAGGCAGTGAGTTCTAGTCCTGCTTTAAGAATGACATCCGACTGGATGACTTTGGGTCAATCACCAGGAGATGGTGAGATCTAGTTCCTCCGTAGACATAAAGCAGGCAGGTGGACCTTGGGCCAGTTATTCTCTCTTTCAGCCCAACCTACCTCACAAGGTTGTTGTGGGGGGGAAAAAGGAGGGAAAAAAGGAGAAGGAGGGTGCGTTGGATATGTTCATTGCCTTGAGTTATCTATCAAAATAATAAAGGAAGATTCTCCTTAGTTCCAGGTTGCTTCTCTCCTTGATTAGTTTCCATCCATTGCTGCTTGTCCTACCTTCAGGTGCTTTGGAGAATAAGTTGACCCCCTTCTTCTTTGTGGCAGCCCCTCAAAATACTGGAATTCTGCTATCATGTCCCCCCCAGTTCTTATTTTCTCTAGACTAGCCAAACCCAAATCTTGCAACCGTCCTTCATACGTTTTAGTCTCCAGGCCTTTAATCATCTTAGTTGCTCTTCTCCGCATTTTTTCCAAAGCCTCCAAAGGTGTGTGGGAAGTCAGAGCCCCCCCCCAGAGAAGAAAATATTAAAAGGGGCAGAAAAATATATTTTTCCTCAAAGGGATTTTTTTTAAAAGCAGAAACCAAATCTCTCTGGCCTCAAATCTCTGCCCCAAGCAAGAGCCAGCCCTATACGAATGCAAATGTAAAACTATCAGAAAGTTTGTCAAGACAAAGAGACTTAAAATCTGCACACCCCACCCAAACTCTAGGAGTCATTAGCCCCATCACCAGGGAAGCAGGATATGATAATAGGATTAAACCACAGATATCAAGGCCTAGAAAAACACTCAGAAATATCCTCAAAGTTCATGCCACAGGAACAGGAAACTATTCCAAACAAAAGGCTAGAGGGGGTATAAAAACCCCTTGCCCATGTGCTCAGTCTCCTTCTTCCCTCTGCTCTTTCCTGCAAGAACCATCTTTCTGCCTCTTCAATAAACTGTAACCTTCTTCCCAAAGCAGTCGCCATGTTGCTTATTTATCCCCGGCTTGGATGAACCAGGATGAAGACTTTACTTCTGACAGGTGTTAGGTTTTTTTTCCCCCAAAGGTGTTTGTTTTTCTGCTGGCAGCCAGTTTTTCTTCAGGAGCTCACTTGTAACCCTCTTAACATAACTGTAGATCTGGAATCTGCAGTTACCCTTAGCAACACTCTGAGCTTTTTCCCCATGGAGAAAAAGAATAGCTGTACTGGTTGCCTGTTCAAAATCTAGTCCACCCTAGAGGGAATTCAAGTTAAATTCACAAGTACATTTCAGTTGGGGCGCAGCTGCTGTTACAATAATTTCAACAAATCTTCTGCCGAAGTGGTGCGAACCGGCTGAATCCCACCCCAAGTTTATTTATTTTATTTGTTATTAAATTTGTGCGCTGCTGATCTCTCTTGGAGACGAGTCTAAGTGGCTTATGAACAAGTAAAAGTGACGCAATAAGATGACAAGTACTCCTCAACTTACAACAGTGTGTTTAGCGACCGTTCAAAGTTACACCAGCACTGCAGCATCACGTGATCAAAATTCAGACACTTGGCAACTGACTCGTAATTATGACGGTCGCTGAGTCCCGGAGTTCCCTGATCCCCTTTTGCGGCCTTCCGACCCGCAAAGTCAATAGCCGTGTCACTAACTTAACAACTTAAAACCAAATGTACAGGTATAGTATAGTGGGGACCTTGCTCAATAGTAGTAACTGTGAGAGGGATCTCGGAGTCCTAGTGGACGATCACTTAAATAGGAGCCAGCCGTGTGCTGCAGCTGCCAAAAAGTCCAACACAGTGCTAGGCTGCATTAACAGAGGGATAGAATCAAGATCACGTGAAGTGTTAATACCACTTTACAAGGCCTTGGTAAGGCCACCCTTGGAATCCTGCATCCAGTTTTGGTCACCACGATGTAAAAAAGATGTTGAGACTCTAGAAAGACTACAGAGAAGAGCAACAAAGATGATCAGGGGACTGGAGGCTAAAACATATAAGGAACGGTTGCTGGAATTGGGTATGTCTAGTTTAATGAAGAGAAGGACGAGGGGGACAGGATAGCAGCCTTCCAGTATCTCAGGGGCTGCCCCAAAGAAGAGGGAGTCAAGCTATTCTCCAAAGCACCTGAAGGCAGGATGAGAAGCAACGGATGGAAACTAACAAGGAGAGAAGCAACCTAGAACTAAGGAGAAACTTCCTGACAGTGAGGAAAATTAACCAGTGGAACAACCTGCCTCCAGAAGCTGTGAATGCTCCAACACTGGAAGTTTTTAAGAAGAGACTGGACAGCCATTTGTCTGAAATGGTATAGGGTTTCCTGCCTGAGCAGGGGGTTGGACTAGATGACCTCCAAGGTCCCTTTCAACTTTATTATTATTATTATCATCATCATCAACATCATCATCAGAATCATCATCATTATTAATATTAATATTATTATTTATTTCCAGACAATATTCTCCGTTGTAGAATTCCACTTCCTGTTCTTTCCTGCTAAATACTTTAAAATTTTTCAGCACCAGATGAAGACGCATTTGCATCTTCCGGCTTTTTACATTAAACTCGCTTTTGCTGTTTTTCAGACCTGGTTCAGTCCAAACTATTTTGGTGGGATCGCTTCTAAGCCCTCAAAGCCTTCAGCACGTTCCATTTAGAGCCTTTTATTGCATTCTTTGTTTCTAAACCCTTTTACTTTATTGGAAACTGCTTGCTGCTGATCCTGCCTTGGCGAGTTGTCTGGGCGCGAGTGTGTGAAACAGCGTTAAGCAAGTGAACATTCTAATAAATTGGAATTAAAAAGCGCCTTCGGGGCTAATGCCACCAATTCTCTGGCAGGATTGAGAAAGGTCCATGTAGAAACCACACAATAAATTGTCTTCCTACTTTCTGACGCAGGCAAATGTACAGCAGTGGCCAAAATTGTGGGAACCTTTTGGGGAAAAGTGTATTTTTGAGGTTTGATGGCTAATAGCACCCCTTTTTTTTGGAGTAGTACCATAACATTATGTATCAATGGAAAGATAATTGAATCAAGAACGTAATGCAACAAAGTTTGTTCAATTATCTGTACTGTATTCTGTGAAAAGTTATAGCCAAAGAACCAGAAAAAGGAAGCACAACTTGCTCAGGTTGATCTCAGGTAGCTTTCCTTCATCTGATTGTAGCCAATGAGCATGAATGTTTAGAGAGTTGTTTTGGCCATGAGCCAATCAGATCACAGTAGGATCCAGTTATTGATGTCCTGTATTGAAGCTGAGAGGACATTTGTCAGTGTGTTGTGTGATCGCTATCAAGTTGGCTGGGGTTTTTTGGTGCTCTTTCATTTAGTGAGCATGTAAAACATAATAAAATTAAAGTCATGGTGCAAAGAGTTGACTGGTCGCCCAGAAAGCGATGTAAAATAACATTATTAAGTGAACAAGGCTACAGTTATAAAGAAGAGACTGGACAGCCATTTGTCCGAAATGGTATAGGGTTTCCTGCCTGAGCAGGGGGTTGGACTAGATGACCTCCAAGGTCCCTTCCAACTCAGCTATTCCATTCCATTCCATTCCATTCCATTCCATTCCATTCTATTCTATTCTATTCCAGAGACTATTATTATTATTATTATTATTATTATTATTATTAATAATAATAATAATAATAATAATAATAATAATAATGAGAAGAAAAATGGGTGGAAACTTAACCAAAGGTGCATTTCTACTGTACACTTTTCCCAAAAGGTCTCCACAATTTTGACCACTATTGTACAATGTGTACAATACAATAGTATTAAAGGGCTAAATCATTTTCCAAAGAAAGTTTTTTATTTTGTTTCCCCTAGGGACCATAATTTTTGAGCCCATTTAAGAAGGGTCTTCCTTTCCTTTAGCGCCAAGTATTCATTAAGTTTTATTTTACCAACTTGTTTATTTTTATGGAGTTGTGTGGCTCCACAGGGTGTTCTTTGCAATTTTGCAAACAAAGGAGAGAAAAAAAGGATTTAATCCGTATATTTCTCCATCTTTTATATGAGAAAGAAAGAGAAGGAAGGGATATTTAAATCTGGATTAGTTGTACGTGAGGTTCACCCTTGTGTCTGGCTCTTAATAAGAGCAATGCTAGAATGATTATAATTGCTGTATTGTAAAAGTAATAATAGTTGCTCCTAGGATAACCCTATTTATAAACATGAGGTTATAATTATACTTATCAAGACGAGATTATTCTTAAAAGGGAAAATTAACATTAGCACACAATCAGTGGCTTTATGGGGGTCCACCAAGGATGCACTTACGTATCGCTTACAACCACAATGGAATCCAAAATATCTGTTGCTAAGCGAGACACTTGTTAAGTGAATTTTTGCCCCGTTTTACGACCTTTCTCACCACGGTTGTTAAATTAATCACTGCAGGTGTTAAATTAAGAACACGGTTGTGGCTTCCCCATTGAAGGATGCAAAGGGACTAGAACTCACAGTCTCCTGGCGATTAGCCCAAAGTCACCCAACCAGCTTTCATGATTCAGGCGGCACTAGAATTCACCATCTCCAGCTGATTGGCCCAAAGTCACCCAGCCAGCATTCATGTCGAAGGTGTAACTGTCCCAACGAAATGAGTTTCAATGTGGAGAAGAAACCTGGAATTAAGGAGAAAATTCCTACCAGTGAGGACAATTCACCAGTGGAACAGCTTGCCACCAGAAACCGTGGGCGCTCCATCACTGGAGGTTTTTAAGAAGACACTGGACAGTCACTTGTCTGAGATGGTGTAGGTTCTCCTGCTTGAGCAGGGGGCTGGACTAGAAGACCTCCAAGGTCCCTTCCAGCTTCTATTCTATTCTATTCTATTCTATTCTATTCTATTCTATTCTATTCTATATTCGATATTCGATATTCGATATTCTATATTCTATATTCTATATTCCAATATCTATTCTATTCTATTCTATCTTATTCTATTCTATTCTATTCTATATTCTATATTCCAATATCTATTCTATTCTATTCTATTCTATTCTATTCTATTCTATTCTATTCTATTCTATATAAATATAAAAAAATCCCTTAAGAACAATCTGAAAACTCTCACTGTTTTCTTTCTATTATTTCACCACTCGAGGTATATAAATTCCTTTTTCCCCTCCCTTTCCCTCTCCCTCTCCCTTTCCTTTCCTTTCCTTCTCTTCCTTTCCCTTCCCTTTCCTTTCTTTCCCTCCTCTCCTCTCCTCCCCTTCCCTTCCCTTCCCTTCCCTTCCCTTAATAATAATAATAATAATAATAATAATAATAATAATAATAATAATAATAATAATAATAATAATAATAGTAGTAGTAGTAGTAGTAGTAGTAGCAGCAGCAGCAGTAAAGTTGGAAGGTACCTTGGAGGTCATCTAGTCCAACCCCCTGCTCAGGCCGGAAACCCTATACCATTTCGAACAAATGGCCGTCCAGTCTCTTCTTAAAGACTTCCAGTGTTGGAGCATTCACCGCTTCTGGGGGCAGGTTTTTCCACTGGTTAATTGTCCTAACTGTCAGGAAGTTTCTCCTTAGTTCTAGGTTGCTTCTCTCCTTGATCAGTTTCCATCCGCTGCTTCTTGTCCTGCCTTCAGTGCTTTGGAGAATAGCTTGACTCCCTCTTCTTTGGGGCAGCCCCTGAGATACTGGAAGACTGCTATCATGTCCCCCCTCGTCCTTCTCTTCATTAAACTGGACAGACCCAATTCCTGCAATTGTTCCTTATATGTTTTAGCCTTCTCTTTCCTTTCCTTTCCTTTCCTTTCCTTTCCTTTCCTTTCCTTTCCTTTCCTTTCCTTCCCTCCTCTCCTCTCTCTCCTCTCCTCTCCTCTCCTCTCTCTCTGTTCCTTTCCTTTCCTTTCCTTCCCTCCTCTCCTCTCCTCTCCTCTCCTCTCTCTCTGTTCCTTTCCTTTCCTTTCTTTCCCTTCCCTTCCCTTCCCTTCCCTCCTCTCCTCTCCTCTCCTCTCCTCTCCTCTCCTCTCTCTCTGTTCCTGTCCTTTCCTTTCCTTTCCTTTCCTTTCCCCCCTTGCAAAACCACCAGCATTCATTCTGATCTGCAGCAATGTCTGGTGAGACCATTTTTGTACCTTTACGAATTTCTGTGTAATATTTTATTGACATCTGCCCCAGCTGGGATCTTGCGTGGCTTCCTGATCGCCAGGCCCAAGG
This sequence comes from Protobothrops mucrosquamatus, assembly GCF_001527695.2. Taxonomy (NCBI): domain Eukaryota; kingdom Metazoa; phylum Chordata; class Lepidosauria; order Squamata; family Viperidae; genus Protobothrops; species Protobothrops mucrosquamatus. The sequence continues at coordinate 82,424 of NW_015388969.1, forward strand.
GCCAAGTGGTATCCTGCAAACCTCGATTTTGTCACATAACTGATTGCATTTTCCAGCTGTGTCTCTGGTGCCACATTCCTTGGTAATTGAATTATACTAAAATGGCTACTGGGAAGAAGGGCTAATGTAGCGGAATGGCACAAAGGACACCCAGCTAACGGAGACTTAAAAAAACAGTTTGGCGGAAACAGAAAAATCCTCCAGCTAGAAAAGAAGGACTTAGAGGAATCAGACCACCTTTTATTAGAGGGAGCTTGGAAGTGCAAACTGGGTTCCAGTTAGGTAGAATTTAAGCTGAATCCAAAGGAAGAAAGAACCTCACGTTAAGGTGGCTTGTTTACAACTTATCAAAGCCAAAACTGGCTGAGAATACAATCCAGCTTGATTGCACCACTTTGGAACATTTTTGATTGTCGGATTTCTGCAGACCAAATTTCCCTTCTCTTCCTTCTTTAAAACGTTCCGTATGAACTACAGCAGTGGCCAAAATTGTGGAAACCTTTTGGGAAAAGTGTACAATAGAAATGCCACCTTTGGTTAAGTTTCCACCCATTTTTCTTCTAATTTCTTTATAACTATAGCCTTGTTCACTTAATAATACTGTTTTACATCACTTTCTGGGCGACCAGTCAACTCTTTGCACCGTGACTTTAATTTTATTACGTTTTGCAAGCTCACTCAATGAAAGAACACAAAAAAAAAAAAAACCAGCCAACTTGATAGCGATCACACAACACACTGACAAATGTCCTCGTCTCAGCTTCAATACAGGACATCAATCACTGGATCCTACTGATTGGCTCATTGCCAAAACAAAAGGACACCCAATTGGCTCTCTAAACACTCGTGCTCATTGGCTACAATCGGAGGAAGGAAAGCTACCTGATATCAACTTAAGCAAGTTGTGCTTCCTTTTTCTGGTTATTTGGCTATAACCTTTCATAGAATCCAGTACAGAGAATTGAACAAACTTTGTTGCATTACGTTCTTGATTAAATTATCTTCCCATCGATATATTATTTTATGGTACTATTCCCCCCAAAAAAGTGGTGTTATTTAGCCATCAAACCTCAAAAATACACTTTTCCCAAAAGATTTCCACAATTTTGGCCACTACTGTATGTATGGAAGAGGGTACGATGGTTTCCTTCCAAAGAAATGAAGAAACCATGGTTTTGCATGGTAGCTTCAGGGTTCCAGAGAGAACCTCTCCTTTCTCCAATCAGGTTGATAATGGACAATAGAAAGATCAGCTCCAGACGTCCGGTCCTGCGCAGCAGCGCAGCAGTCGAGAGATTCGGGGCTCCGTGTCCTTCAGCTGAGTTTCTTCCTGTTAGGGAAGAATGGGCCAGAAGCTGCCCTGAAACTCAGAAAGCACCAAGAATCCCACAGTCTCCTCCTCCTCCTCCTCCTCCTCCTCCTCCTCCTCCTCCTCCTCTCTGCAAACCCTCTCTCTTCTAGTACTGATGATGTTACCTAGTTAATAATAATAATAAAGTTGGAAGGGACCTTGGAGGTCACTTGTCTGAAATGGTATAGGCTCTCCTGCTTGATCAGGGGGCTGGACTAGAAGACCTCCAAGGTTCCTTCTAGCTCTATTCTATTCTAAAGTGGGAGAGATTATTTAAATAGGAAACGCTGAAGACATCCATTTATTATACCTTTATAATAGAAGTACTGAAGTTGACAGTAACTCAGCATTTCAGAGGCTCCAGGTTTGCCAGGCAGATAAAAGAATGTGATTACTTAGTTTGTTAAGAGTTATAAAAAGATTAACAAAGATCTATATTAAAAAAAAGTCTACAACAGAGTATTTTTGTCTTTCTGACAATATGAACAATCCGTATCCATTGATTTACAGTATTTATTTCTTAAACAGCATGAAGCAAAAAATAAGCAATAGGACGTTAATCCTGAAAATTAATTTCTCTTTATAGTCCCAGTTATCATAAAAATACCAATGGAATTTCAGTCTGTAAACAAGTAAATCAGTCTATTAATCTAGCTTCTATGTGCTGCTACAAGATTAATAGTATAAAACAGTAATAAAATTAAAAACAATTAAGTGCTACGTGCATACATTTATAATTATAAAATCTGACACTTTAACTTAGACAAATACATGTATTCTATGCTCTTTTGTTCCAAGTAGAGTTTCCCCTTTCCTGTTACAGTTATATAGTTGAGTGGTAAAGCACATGGTGACTGTCCTTTTTTGTTTGCTCTGTACTGCTTTACATAAAACCGAATTTCTGACAATTGACCTACTAAGTTAAATGATCTAATCCTATCTCTAAGTCTAATACTGTAAAACATCTAAGAAAATTAAAACAATTGATTGGTTTTAAAAAATTACCACATACGTCAAGGGTTGCAGAATCAAAATAGAACTATACCCCATATCAGGTATAATACAGTATATAAGACAGCTATTGGATTCTACTGGCAAACGGGAATATTTAACACAGATAATAGTCAGGATTTTACATATCATACATTATTAAAGCAGTTGGTAAAAATATTAGTCGCAATTCAGTTCCTTTTCTCATTTTTGTTTATTCAATCATTTAGTTTAGCATGAATAAGATGTTCTAATTTTAAAATACTGGAACAGCATTATTGCTGCATATTAAGGCAACTCAATATAAACATTATTATCTTGATGGTAAGGAAAACAACAGAAGAGATTTGGGAGAGGGTTGTTGTTGTTGTTTTTAAGAAAAAGCAAAAATGTAAAATTATAAAGAGAGAAAAGATTCCATTTCCTACACAGAATCAAATGAGGAACTATTTAGGTACACACTGATACCTACTTTTTGCTTAGGATAATGCAAAGGATTTTATTCATACATATATGTATGTATGTATGTATGTATGTGTGTGTGTGTGTGTGTGTATGTATATATACATATATATATATATATGCAGGTCTTGACATATTTGGGTCTTTTCCCGTGTAAGATTGAGAGTATCTTGGCGACGTTTTGACGAGGTCCCACTCGTCATCTTCAGGCTGGGGTCTTCGGCTTCGTGCTTGTGCGAGCAAAGTGTGATCGGAGCTGCCGTCTCTCTATAAATATTGGTGGGGGTGTGTGGAGTGCTGGCTTAGTTGCTGTAGGTGGGTTGGTTGGCTGTGTGGGAGTTATCTAAGCCAGCACTCCACACACCCCCACCAATATTTATAGAGAGACGGCAGCTCCGATCACACTTTGCTCACACAAGCACAAAGCCGAAGACCCCAGCCTGAAGATGATGTCGCCAAGATACTCTCAATCTTACATGGGAAAAGACCCGAATACGCCAAGACCTGCATACCTGTACCCGTGAAAATCTACAAAAACATATATATAACGAACACCAGGATAAAATAAACAGGACTGTTTATACAAGCCTGTGAGTAAAAAAGTTACTTACTGAGCTTTCATCAGCCAAACTGCTGACGTCATCAGAGTTAAAATGCTAGGTGACTAGGGAGCTTGCCTATATACAGCTGCCTGTATCTGCGCCCAACTCCTCGAGCGTGTCATCGGCCCATTAGCTATGTTACTCTGCAATGTGTTAAATTGATTCTCATCCAGCAGCCTGTTGGTGGATCTGATGATTGTAGCTCCCTCTCCCTGGTTATTATTTTTATTGATATGCCCAGGATTCACATTTTTAATGATATTAAGGACAGATATATATATATATATGCAAAATTATCATCATTATTGCTGCAAAGCATGTGTTAGATGTTGACTGTGGAGATTCTTGTTTGAAATCCTATTTAGGGATAAAACGTATTCATTGATTTGCTGCTAATCATTAATCCTCAGATGTTCAAAACTCACTGAGCTGTTGAGAAGGTAAAGAGGCAGCAATGTGTATTATATATTTTTTCTTGAAGAAAGGGCAGAATACAAAGCAGACAGACACTAATGAAGCAATGTCTGCAAGAAAACAATGTAGCTTGGAAAGCACTAGGCATCCTACAGTCCTCCTCCTCCTCCTCCTCCTCTTCCAATCCACAGCCCCCTTCTCTTCTAGCACTGATGAAGTTACCTAGTTGGGTAATGAAACGTCTGCAAGAAAACAACCTAGCTCAGAGAGCACTAGGGATCCTGCAGTCCTCCTCCTCCTCCTCCAATCCACAGCCCCTCTCTCTTCTAGCACAGATGGTGTTACCTAGTTGGGTAATGAGACGTCTGCAAGAAAAAAAAATGTCCGGTCCTATTTTTCAACCATACTTTTGGGCTCAGTTACGGTCAAAACCCAAGGACTACTTGTCGTTTATCTACTAACTATTACGTGGGTGTATTTATGTAATCTCTCAATATACTTCCGTAATCTCTCAATATACTTCATATTGTGGCCTTTGGAGCGTATGCCTTTATAAATTATTCATTTCTGAACAAATCCCAGATAAAATGGCATAGGGTTTCCTGCCTGAGCAGGGGGTTGGACTAGAAGACCTCCAAGGTCCCTTCCAGCTCTCTTCTCTTCTCCTCTCCTCTCCTCTCCTCTCCTCTCCTCTCCTCTTCTCTTCTCTTCTCTTCTCTTCTCTTCTATTCTATTCTATTCTATTCTATTCTATGATCCTTCTGGAGCCAGAGATGAGTGGGCGAGCTGGACGAAGCAAGGAAGCCACCCTTAGAGCTGAAAAAAGAAACAATATGGAGAACATTTCCTTTCTGAATACTGGCAACCTTACACATGGCACAGACAAAACTCTGTAGAAGAACTCATCCTGTTCCTCGCCAGCNAAAATAAAATAAAATAAAATAAAATAAAATAAAATAAAATAAAATAATAAAATAAAATAAAATAAAATAAAATAAAATAAAATGTACAGGTATAGTGTAGGTGGTACCTTGCTCAATAGTAGCAACTGTGAGAGGGATCTTGGAGTCCTAGTGGACGATCCCTTAAATAGGAGCCAGCAGTGTGCTGCAGCTACCAAAAAAGCCAACATAGTGCTAGGCTGCATTAACAGAGGGATAGAATCAAGATCATGTGAAGTATTAATACCACTTTACAAGGCCTTGGTAAGGCCACATTTGGAATACGGCATCCAGTTTTGGTCACCACGATGTAAAAAAGATGTTGAGCCTCTAGAAAGAGTGCAGAGAAGAGCAACAAAGATGATTAGGGGGCTGGAGGCTAAAACGTACGAATAATGGTTGCAGGAATTAGGTAAGTCTAGCTTAATGAAAAGAAGGACTGGGGTGACATGATAGCAGTCTTCCAATATCTCAGGGGCTGCCCCAAAGAAGAGGGAGTCAAGCTATTCTCCAAAGCCCCTGAAGGCAGGACAAGAAGCAATGGATGGAAACTAATCAAGGAAAGAAGCAACCTAGAACTAAGGAGAAACTTCCTGACAGTTAGAACAATTAACCAGTGGAACAACCTGCCTCCAGAAGCTGTGAATGCTCCAACACTGGAAGTTTTAAGAAGAAACTGGACAGCCATTTGTCTGAAATGGTATAGAGTTTCCTGCCTGAGTAAGGGGTTGGACTAGATGCCCTCCAAGGTCCCTTCCAATTATTATTATTATTATTATTATTATTATTATTATTATTATTATTATTATTATTATTATTATTATTATTATCTGGGGAGGGGGGGGAAATCTCCAGATCAAATAGCATAGTAGTAAAGGAGCCGGTTGAAAACAACGGAAAATTTGTCAAGAGATTTGACAACAACCAAAACGCAAATCCGGAAGTGTCACAGTGGATAAAAATCAATAGGTTCGTAGCTGAGGGCAGGAAAAGATATTTAACTGCCAGATATTTTGACAAAGACGCTTGTTCAGCCCGTGTAATGTCTCTGGCATTGAACTTGCTGCAGCTTTGCCATTTCAAGTGAACCCGTGTTGTTCAGAGGCCTTTTAACAACTTCATCGAAAGAAAAATTGTGATATTTTCCTCTTAAGACGTGGAGAGGCGTGTCACGGTCCTATTTTATTTTATTTTTCGTATTTTTGACCCACTCCTTTCCTGGGAGGGAGATAATTAACTCTTTTTTTAAAAAAAAAAAAAGAAAAGAAAAAGTTTTATTGATTTTTTTAGCGTACCCCTTAATATTTGGTAAACATCGTGTTGTCAGGCTTAGAGTTTGAAAAACAATCGATAACAATTAATTTCTACAATTCTATAGTCCAATAATATTCTCTTTAAATTAAAGAGATAAAATTAAATTAATACAGTTCTTATTTAAATAAATAAATTATTATTATATGCATGGAAAAAACTAATAAAATCTTATAATAAATAAATAAATAAGTAAATAGGTAAATAAATAAATAAATGGCAATTAAATGTAAACATTTTTCTCCTTATTTCTGCAGATAATCTAAAGCTTCTTTTCATTGGTCATCTTGATTGGCTTGTCATAAATCCGGTTTACCTTCTTATTTAGATTTGTTTTCTCCACAATATTCAAAACATTCTTACCGGTTAAAGATTTTCTCAAAATTAGTGACACTTAAAAGTCTTTAAGTCTTTTTTCTCGTACAAGCCATCACATTTTTACATTTCTCATATCTTAAAGAAAAATAAGAGAGAGAGAGAGAGAGAAAAAGACAAAACAGAAAAAACATTTCTTTTATCTAAACCATCCCAACATTTTTATATTTCTCCTGTCAAAAAAACCAAATACAAAAGAAAAAAAGGAAGAAGGCATACTATATTACTTGAGGGGTTCATCCCTCTTAATCTTCATTTATATTCGAAATCTTTCTATTCCTTTAACCATATTCAAACAAAGGCTTAATTTTTAAATACTCCCTCTGGTAATTCCCCTCATCTAATTTCTTAATTTTCACTTCTGCCCTTTTTTTTTTTTTTCCCCCAACATCAAGATAATTAACTCTTAATTGGGACTTAATTTGTGAAGCGACTTGAGGAGCAGGTAACCCTCGACTTACAACCGTCATTGGGACCAAAACTTTCAAAATCTATAAATACAGTTAGTCCTCCATTTACAACAAGTCCATTTAGTGACCATTCTGAGTGACAACGGCACTGAAAAAAGTGACTGATGACCGTTTTTGCACTCATGGCCGTTGCCACGTCCCTCTGGTCACCTGATCAGAATTCAGATGCTTGGCAACTGACTCGTATTTATGACGGTGGGTTGCGGTGTCCCGGGGGGGTCACGTGATTCCCCTTTTGCAACCTTCTGACAAGCAAAGTCAATGGGGGAAGCCAGACTCACAACTGCAGTGATCCCCTTAACAACGGTGGCAAGCGTGGTTGCAAAAGGGGGCAAAACTCACTTAACAAATGTCTCACTTAGCCACCGAAATTCTGGTGGGCTCAGTTACGGCCATAAGTATGGGCTGGTTGCCAAGCACCCGAGTTTTGATCACGTGACCACAAGGACACCGTGATGGTCGTAACTCTACAATTATCAGCACCATTTTAATTTGGAATGGGTCTTTAAACAAACATGATCGTTGAGAAGCACCTGTTCCTCGGTTGGCTTGGGCCTAGTCTTTTAAATATATGGGAGTTGAAGAAATGAGACATCATCTAAATCAGGGGTAGTCAACCTTGGCTCTTTTATGACTCGTGGACTTCAACTCCCAGAATTCCTGAGCCAGCTGTGCTGGCTCAGGAATTCTGGGAGTTGAAGTCCACAAGTCATAAAAGAGCCAAGGTTGACTACCCCTGATCTAAATCAGCGTTTCCCTCCTTAGGAACTTTCAGAGGGGTGGACTTCAACTCCCAGAATGCCCCAGCCAGCACACTGACTGAGGAATTCTGGGAGTTGAAGTCCACCCCTCTGAAAGTGCCCAAGTTTGGGAAACACTAAATAAATCGTGGCGGTAATAAAATAGGCGGTATCCAGGATGTCCTTGGTTGGCTTGGGCCTAGTCTTTTTAATATATGGGAGTTTAAGAAATGAGACATCATCTACATTAATGTTTCTCAACCTTGGGCACTTTAAGAGGGGTGGACTTCAACTCCCAGAATGCTCCAGCCAACACAGTGGCTGAGGAATTCTGGGAGTTGAAGTCCACCTCTCTGAAACTTCCCAAGGTTGGGAAACAAACCATGGCGGTAATATAATGGGCAGTATCCAGGATGTCTGCTGTAGAACTTCCCCCAAAAAGCTACTAAAATAATCTGATATTATCGTTCTGGAGAACAATGGGCTCTCAAGGATCAAAATTCTGTGGAATTTCTGACAATTAAAGAAATCATGAGAGAAGGAAGACACATTTTACCCAAAGAAAAACATGACATGTTGTTCAACCTAGATTCTTAGACAATGAAGAGAAATCGGGGCAAATCTGGAGGCGGGAAATTGAAGCTTGTAATTAAATTTGACAGGAATTCAAAATGTTATTTTTACCCTAATGGCAAAAAAAAGAAAGATAGAAAAGGAAGCTGAAATAAACTCCGTCAAGTACAGTCCTGGGAAGAGACCCCAGGAGCAAAAATGAGTTAAATCTTTGCCGGTGTCATATTTTTAGTGTGCAAAAGAACAAAGGCTGAGCACATTTTCCTGCCTGAGCAGGGGGTTGGACTAGAAGACCTCCAAGGTCCCTTCCAACTTTATGATTATGATTATTATTGTGATTGTGATTAACATTTAATAGAACAGACGTCTATCCGTCCGTCCGTCCGTTTGTTTGTTTGATTGATTGATTGATTTTTACCCTGCCATTATTTTTACAAATAACTCTAGGTGGCAAAAATATCCAACAATCCTTGTATTTTCCCCACAATCAACAACCCTGTAAGATACATTGGGCTGAGAGAGTGTGTGTGATGGATGTCTTTGGGCCAATCACCAGGAGACGGTGAGTTCTAGTCCCGCCTTAGGCGTGAAAGCCGGCTGGGTGACTTTGGGCCAATGACTAGGAGACAGCGAGTTCTAGTTCCCCCTTAGGCATGAAAGCCAGCTGGATGATTATGGGCCAATCACCAGGAGACGGTGAATTCTAGTCCCGCCTTAGGCATGAAAGCCGGCTGGGTGACTTTGGGCCAATCACCACCAGGAGACAGTGAGTTCTAGTTCCGCCTTAGGCATGAAAGCCGGCTGGATGACTTTGGGCCAATCACCAGGAGACAGTGAGTTCTAGTCCTGGCTTTGGCATGAAACCCAGCAGGGTGACTTTTATCCAATCACCAGGAGACGGTGAGTTCTAGTCTCACCTTAGGTACGAAAGCAGGCTGGGTGACTTTGGGCCAATCACCGGGAGACGGTGAGTTCTAGTCCTGCCTTGAAAGCATAAAAGTCACCATCTCAGAGGTCTAGATGTCACCGCCGATTGTTTGATGTGGAGAAAGACAGAGACTCTTCATCCACCGTCCTCTTTCTTCCACTTAAGGCCCATCTCCGAAACGGAACAAAAATCATTTATTTTTCAACAGTTGCTAGCTTGCAATTTTTTTTTTCCAACCTAATCAACATCTCTGGGCCAAGAGAGCAATTGGCCTCCGACACCTTTTCAGGTGCCTCCCCGGCTCCCGTGTTCGTGTGTGGGCAGTCAATTATTTATTTATTTATTTATTATTTTAATTTGTATACCGCCCTTCTCCCATAGGACTCAGGGCGGTTCACAGCATATTAAAAACAAATAGTAAACACAAAATACAAAAAATTACAAAATACAAAAATACAGAAAATAAACCCCGATAAAAGCCAAATTAAAACCAAATATTACAAGCTGTGTTTCGAATTAAATACTTT
>NW_015388969.1:92281-99338 GCF_001527695.2 Protobothrops mucrosquamatus
ACAGAAAATAAACCCCGATAAAAGCCAAATTAAAACCAAATATTACAAGCTGTGTTTCGAATTAAATACTTTTAAAATTATCCCTGCCTAAAATCCTCCCTAGGTCAGGCCCGCTTGCTGAAAAAGCCATGTCTTGAGGGCGCGGCGGAAAGTAAGGAGATCCGGAATCATCCGGATCTCGGGGGGTAGTTCATTCCAGTCAAAGCGAAGCAGCCGCAGGTGACAATTACCCTCCCTTTATTTTAAGGCTGGCAGCATCTCTTCTGAAGTCTCTGGCTGCCAGGCTCTCATTAGCCCTCCCTCCCTCCCCGATTAAGTTCTCTTCAAATCAATGGGACGTTTTTCCCACGGCGGCGGCCTTGCGCTTCCCGATTTTATTTCTGCACCTCGCCACACAACAAAGGGAGAGCGACGTTTTCACCAGCCTCCATTTCCAACCGCAGCAGCTAAGTGACAAAGCTACAAGTAGGCGGTTTGTATTTTTAAAAAATGCTGACAAGGTAAAATCTGGGGTGGGGGGGGAGAGAGAAATAATCTCAGGATTCGGCGGCAAAGTTGGAAATGGCGGAAACTAAAGTTGAAGACGTTGCTGAAGTTCGTCTGAGATAGAGAGAGAGCTTTCAAAGTTCGGCTCAAGTTCATTCTATTCAGCTGACCCAGCGAGGCCACTTACTTGACGAGCACGTAGTAGGCGGAGAGTCCTCGACTTACAACCACGGTTGAGCCCAAAATTTCAAGTGAAACAGTCGTTAAGTGGAGTTAAGGGAGGAAACCCCCTCTCTTCTAGCACTGATGATGTTACCTAGTTGGGTAATGAAACGTCTGCAAGAAAGCAACCTAGGTCGGAGAGCACCAAGGACCCCACAGTTGTCCTCCTCCTCCTCCTCCTCCTCCTCCTCCTCCTCCTCCTCCTCCTCCTATCCACAGCCCCCTTCTCTTCTAGCACTGATGATGTTACCTAGTTGGGTAATGAAATGTCTGCAAGAAAACAATGTAGCTTGGAAAGCACTAGGGATCCTGCAGTCCTCCTCCTCCTCCTCCTCCTCCTCCTCCTCCTCTTCCAATCCACAGCCCCCTTCTCTTCTAGCACTGATGAAGTTACCTAGTTGGGTAATGAAACGTCTGCAAGAAAACAACCTAGCTCAGAGAGCACTAGGGATCCTGCAGTCCTCCTCCTCCTCCTCCTCCTCCTCCAATCCACAGCCCCTCTCTCTTCTAGCACAGATGGTGTTACCTAGTTGGGTAATGAGACGTCTGCAAGAAAAAAAAATGTCCGGTCCTATTTTTCAACCATACTTTTGGGCTCAGTTACGGTCAAAACCCAAGGACTACTTGTCGTTTATCTACTAACTATTACGTGGGTGTATTTCTGTAATCTCTCAATATACTTCCGTAATCTCTCAATATACTTCATATTGTGGCCTTTGGAGCGTATGCCTTTATAAATTATTCATTTCTGAACAAATCCCAGATAAAATGGCATAGGGTTTCCTGCCTGAGCAGGGGGTTGGACTAGAAGACCTCCAAGGTCCCTTCCAGCTCTCTTCTCTTCTTTTCTCTTCTCCTCTCCTCTCCTCTCCTCTCCTCTCCTCTCCTCTCCTCTTCTCTTCTCTTCTCTTCTCTTCTATTCTATTCTATTCTATTCTATTCTATTCTATTCTATTCTATTCTATTCTATTCTATTCTATGATCCTTCTGGAGCCAGAGATGAGTGGGCGAGCTGGACGAAGCAAGGAAGCCACCCTTAGAGCTGAAAAAAGAAACAATATGGAGAACATTTCCTTTCTGAATACTGGCAACCTTACACATGGCACAGACAAAACTCTGTAGAAGAACTCATCCTGTTCCTCGCCAGCCAGATGGCGGTGGGTTTAAAAACGGAGAGAGCCGTTTAATTTTGAAAGGGATCAAGGGATCAAGGGATTGGAAGGATCTGAAACATATTGGCAGAGGGTCAAGCTCCGTCTTCATGTCGCTAAAAAACAGATTTCTTCAAATCCCAGCTGTGAGCTTGAGACAAGAAAGGAGGCGACTTGCAGACAGTCCTCTTGTTACGACCACAATGGAGCCCAACATTTCCGTTGCTAAGTGAGACAGTTGCTAAGTGAGTTTTGCCCCATTTTATGAATCTTCAATGCCACAGTCGTTAGTGAATCATAGAATAGAATAGAATAGAATAGAATAGAATAGAATAGAATAGAATAGAATAGAATAAGAAATAAGAATAGAACATAACAGAACAGAATAGAATAGAAAATAAGAATAGAATAGAATAGAATAGAATAGAATAAGAAATAAGAATAGAATAGAATAGAAAATAAGAATAGAATAGAATAGAAAATAAGAAAAGAATAGAATAGAATAGAATAAGAAATAAGAATAGAATAGAATAGAATAGAATAGAATAGAATAGAAAATAAGAATACAATAGATAGAATAAGAAATAAGAATAGAATAGAACAGAACAGAATAGAATAGAAAATAAGAATAGAATAGAAAATAAGAATAGAATAGAATAGAATAAGAAATAAGAATAGAATAGAATAGAAAATAAGAATAGAATAGAATAGAAAATAAGAATAGAATAGAATAGAATAAGAAATAAGAATAGAATAGAACAGAACAGAATAGAATAGAAAATAAGAATAGAATAAAAAATAAGAATAGAATAGATAGAATAAGAAATAAGAATAGAATAGAATAGAAAATAAGAATAGAATAGAACAGAAAAGAAGAATAGAATAGAATAGAACAAAACAGAATAGAATAAGAAATAAGAATAGAATAGAATAGAATAGAAAATAAGAATAGAATAAGAAATAAGAATAGAATAGAATAGAATAGAATAGAATAGAATAGAATAGAATAGAATAGAATCATAGGGATGAGACTATTTTGTCTCTCCAGCAAATCTCTGCTTCTTCCTTTACAGAATAACAGAGCTGGAAGGGACCTTGGAGGTCTTCTAGTCCAGCCCCCTGCTCAGGCAGGAGAACCTATGGCATTTCAGACAGGTGACCGTCTAGCCTCTTCTTAAAACCCCCCAGTGATGGAGCGCCCACGATAGCTAGACCCCCATAACCTTGAACTTGTGTTTGCTTATAAATTTCTTTGAATGTTGCTCTCATTTTTCTGGGCTTCATTACAGTTGTTAGGGACGGGCATTTTATTAATGTGCTTGTTTATTACACTGTTAAAACACCATGTTTCTCAGGGATTCATAAGGTCATACAGTTAAAAATAAAAAAAGCAGTACTCATGACAATAATTCAGTGCATTGACATCAGACCTTCAGCAATAGATCACCGAAAATCATCTCACCACAATAGCATCTAGACAAAATAGGCAGCCAGTGAGCAGATGTCAACTCTTTAAAGGCTGTTTGGGAAGTTAATTAAAGTGAAGTGCTGCTAAATGGAGGCTGTTCCAAAGAGCATTACATAAAAAAATATCCATGTTTTATACCCGTTTTACCAGCTTTCTCTCTACAGTGGTTATAAGTCAGGGGTCTTCAAACTTGGCCCTTTGATGACTTGTGGACTTCAACTCCCAGAATTCCTCAGCGTGCCTGGCTGAGGAATTCTGGGAGTCGAAGTCCACAAGTCATAAAAGGGCCAAGTTTGAAGACCCCTGTTATAAGTGAATCACTGCCATTGTTACGTTAGTAATAGGGTTGTTAAGTGAATTTGACCATCTTCTTTTGGGGTGGTCTTTAAGCAAATGCAGCGGTCGTAAAAGGAATGTGGCTGTCATAGTAGTAGTAGTAGTAGTAGTAGTAGTAGTAGTAGTAGTAGTAGTAACTGTGAGAGGGACCTCGGAGTCCTAGTGAACAATCACCTAAATAGGAGCCAGCAGCGTGCTGCAGCTGCCAAAAGGCCAACACAGTGCTGGGCTGCATTAACAGAGGGAGAGAATCAAGATCAGGTGAAGTGTTAATACCACTTTACAATGCCTTGGTAAAGCCACACTTGGAATACTGCATCCAGTTTTGGTCACCACGATGTAAAAAAGATGTTGAGACTCTAGAAAGAGTACAGAGAAGAGCAACAAAGATGATTAGGGGACTGGAGGCTAAAGCATATAAGGAACGGCTGTTGGAATTGGGTATGTCTAGTTTAATGAAGAGAAGGACGAGGGGGGACAGGATAGCAGTCTTCCAGTATCTCAGGGGCTGCCACAAAGAAGAGGGAGTCAAACTATTTTCCAAAGTGCCTGAAGGCAGGACAAGAAGCAACAGGTGGAAACTAATCAAGGAGAGAAGCAATCTAGAATTAAGGAGAAACGTCCTGACAGTTAAAACAATTAACCAGTGGAACAACCTGCCTCCAGAAGCGGTGAATGCTCCAACACTGGAAGTTTTTAAGAAGAGACTGGACAGCCATTTGTCTGAAATGGTATAGCGTTTCTTGCCTGAGCAGGGGGTTGGACTAGATGACCTCCAAGATCCCTTCCGACTTTACTATTATTATTATTATTATTATTATTATTATTATTATTATTATTATTATTACTACTACTACTATTATTATTATTATTATTATTATTATTATTATTATTATTATTATTATTATTATTATTATTATTATTATTAATAATGAATGTGTTGCTTGCTATGGTGCAGTTGTAAAACCAGCTGCATGTTTGTGGGACACTGCAAACGTGTCTGGCTTAATGAAAAGAAGGACTAGGGGGGACATGATAGCAGTCTTCCAATATCAGGGGCTGCCCCAAAGAAGAGGAGAGTCAACTTATTCTCCAAAGGACCTGAAGGCAGGACAAGAAGCAACGGATGGAAACTAATCAAGCAGACGACACCAAGCTGGCAGGAATAGTCAACCCTCCAGAAGACAGGCTTAAGATACAGGAGGACCTGGACAGACTTGAACACTGGGCGCTATCTAACAAAATGAAATTCAATGGTGAAAAAAGTAAGGTTCTACATTTAGGCAAGAAAAACCAAATGTACAGGTATGGTAGACCAGCCGAGATTGTTTCAAGCTCAGCTCTTCACCAACTGAGGCCTAAGTGACAAAGGGACTTTTTCAAAGTAAATCTTTCAAAGTAAATCACTTCTCTCTCTCATCCACACATCCTGCAATAAAGTCTACTCATTAAAGATGTTGGTGTAGTTTCCCAGAAGACAGCCTTTGCTTTAAGACATCTGGGCTCACATCTGTTGTGCGGTCCTGGTTTTAGTTTTCTCATCTCAGTTTTTCTTTTTCCTCATCACCAATTCCCGGTTCTACATTTTCAAGAAAAATGCAAATACTTTCAAATGTTTTTTTTTTCCCATCCACCATCAGTTGTAGATATGACAGCTGGAAAAAATGGAAGAAAATGAATAGAATAGAGTAGAGTAGAGTAGAGTAGAGTAGAGTAGAGTAGAGTAGAGTAGAGTAGAGTAGAGTAGAGTAGAGTAGAGTAGAATAGAAATAAGAATTAGAATAGAATAGAATAGAATAGAATAGAATAGAATAGAATAGAATAGAATAGAATAGAATAGAATAGGGTAGGGTAGGGTAGGGTAGGGTAGGGTAGGGTAGGGTAGGGTAGGATAGGATAGGATAGGATAGGATAGGATAGGAAGGGACCTTGAAGGGCTTCTAGTCCAACCCCCTGCTCAAGCAGGAGACCCTACTACACCGTTTCAGACAAGTGGCTGTCCATTCTCTTCTTAAAAACTTCCAGTGTTGGAGCATTCACCGCTTCTGGAGGCAGGTTGGTCCACTGATTAATTGTTCTAACAGTCAGGGAATTTCTTCTTAGTTCCAGGTTGCTTCTCTCCTTCATTGGTTTCCATCCATTGCTTGTCCTAACAATGCGCTATCAAGGAGTTGACCTTATTAAATCAGCATACCATGGTTTAAAGCTGTTTTTCAGTGGCAACTTTGAAGTGTATGGACTTCAAGTCCCAGAATTCCCCAGACAGCCATTAGATAGATGGCTAACTAGATAACATCATCAGTGCTAGAAGGGAGTGTGGTTTATCAATGATAAACCAAGCTCAGAGAACACCAAGGACCCAACAGTCCTCCTCCTCCTCCTTCCACCTCCACCTCCTCCTTCTCTCCGCAAACCCCACTCCCTTCTAACCCTGATGATATTACCTAGTTTGGTAATGAAACATCTGCAAGAAAACCACCAAGCTCAGAAAGTATCAAAGACCCCACAGTCGTCGTCGTCATCGTCGTCGTCGTCGTCGTCGTCGTCCTCCTCCTCCTCCTCCTCCTCCTCCTCCTCCTCCTCCTCCTCTCCACAAACCCCACTGCCTTCTAACCCTGATGATGTTACCTAGTTTGGTAATGAAACATCTGCAAGAAAACTAACAAGCTCAGAGAGCACCAAGGACCCCACATTCCTCCTTCTCCTCTTCTCCATAAAACCCACTCCCTTCTAGCATTGATTATGTTACCTAGATGGGTCATGAAATGTCTGCAAGAAAACCACCAAGCTCAGAGAGCACCCAAGACCCCACAGTCCTTTTCCTCCTCCTCCTCCTCCTCCTCCTCCTCCTCCTCCTCCTCCTCTCTGCAAACCCCACTCCCTTCTAACCTTGATGATGTTACCTAGTTGGGTCATGAAACATCTGCAAGAAAACCACCAACCTCAGAGAGCACCCAGGACCCCACAGTTCAACCCTGAGCTACCCATATTCTCTTTTATTGGTAACACATTGCTTTCCTTTGATGTCTTTCAGTGTCTCCCAAGCTGGGCAACTTCAAGCAACATAAACGTTTTCTATCGAAGCCACTCTTGTCCTTTCTTCGCTTCCACACAAGGATGTGTTTCCTCCATGTTGTGTCTTCATGATGTCTTGGTCAAAAACCCATCTAAGCCATTTTGCAGAATCTGAGATGAAACATCTCTTTCCATGTTGGAAACCAACATCCTGTCGACGCATAGTTGTGGGTTAAGACGCCGAAATCGTTCTGAGATTGTGTCATTTCCCTTAGGACCATTAATTTCTTCCTTTGCCCCAGTTTCTCCAGTTCCCATGACTTGCAGGGGCGTTGGGATAACTCCCCAGAGGAGAGTAACAGGATGAAAAACACTTAAG
>NW_015388970.1:0-14980 GCF_001527695.2 Protobothrops mucrosquamatus
CTCTGGAGATCATCTAATTCAGCCCCCTGCTCGAGCAAATGGCTGCCCAGTCTATTCTAGAAAGCTTCCAGTCGCTCCTCGGTCTCTTCTTTCTCCCTCAGTTGCTCCTCAGACAGGCGGGAACTCCTAGCCCCGCCCCTTCCAACGGGTCTTCCTCGCGGACAGGCGGGAGCTCTTAGCCCCGCCCCTTCCAACGGGTTTTTCCCAAGGTTCTCAAGAAGGGAATTCCCTGAGGGGAATCCGCCAAGGCAGTGAAGGAGAGGCTGGAAGGGCCACCCTCTCCTCAGTATGGCCTTTCTGGGGCGAAGCACACGCTCCCTTTAACCCTTGGAGAGAACGGGAGTGAACGAGGATGCCTAGAATGCCTTGGATGTCCGTGCGCGCGCGGCTCCATCTGCGCGTCCCAGTGACGCGCGCTGCGCTGCGAAGAAGACAGAGCTTGGTTCGTCCACCTGCAGCCTCCAATATAATATGTTATGTCTCCAGAGACTATGAAATCTGAGTTTTGATCTAGACCATTGAAACTTTGCAACTGTGCCCTCTCCCGTACTGTCAGAAGAAGGACAAACGGAGAGGCGGAATAACAGAATAAGTTGGAAGGGACCTTGGAGGTCATCTAGTCCAACCCCCTGCTCAGGCAGGAAACCCTATATCATTTCAGACAAATGGCTGTCCAGTCTCTTCTTAAAAACTTCCAGTGTTGGAGCATTCACAGCTTCTGGAGGCAAGTCGTTCCACTGGTTAACTGTTCTAACTGTCAGGAAATTCCTTCTTAGTTCTAGGTTGCTTCTCTCCTTGATTAGTTTCCATCCTTTGCTTCTTGTTCTGCTTTCAAGTGCTTTGGAGAAGAGCTTGACTCCCTCTTCTTAGACCATGAGCTCTAATCCCTTTTTATGCACAGAAGCTGGTTAGATGACTTTGAACTCTCACTCTGACCCACCTTGCAGGGCTGATGTTCTTTGGAAAACAAGAGTACAAAGGGAGAGACCATGAGCTCTAATCCCCATTTATGCACAGGAGCTGGTTAGATGGCTTTGAGCCAGTTACTCTCGCTCAGTCTGACCCATCTTGCAGGGCTAAGGTTCTCTGGAAAACGAAGGATCCACCTTGCAGGGCTGGTGTTCTTTGGGAAACAAGAGGGACCATTACGTACTCCGCCTCGGTTCCGCAAAATAAAGGTGGGATATAAATCTGATGTTTTAAAAAATAGACAGCATCCTTAAGTTTGATAACCCGGAGTCTTGTTTAATGTTAATGTAGAAGTTCATTCTACTTTCAATATTTTATTTTTGCAGTATCTCTAAAGAGACTTCCCCTCTTCTCCTTATTCTGGAAGGGCCATGGGAGTTTTAGTCAAGTTACCCAAGGCAGGAATTTCGGCAGATCGTTTTTGTGAAAAAATGGCTTAGCTTCCTGATAAAAAGATCTGTTTAGAGGAAAGCTCATTTCCTAGTCATAGAATAGAATAACAGTGTTGGAAGGGACCTTGGAGGTCTTCTAATCCAACCCCCTGCTCAGCCAGGAAACTCTATACCAGAGGTCCCCAACCCCCAGTCCATGGACTGGTACCAGGCCAAGGCATGCCAGCAACCGGTCTGCACAAACCAGCAAAGCCCCATCCATGGGATGCAGGCAGCACACAAAACCACGCATTCTCCGGTCCATGGAAAAACCTTTCTCCACGGAACCGGTCCCTCGTGCCCAAAAAGTTGGGGACCTCTGTTCTATACCATTGCAGACAAATGGTTGCCTAATCTTTTCTTAAAACTTCCAGTGTTGGAGCATTCACAACTTCTGGAGGCAGGTCGTTCCACTGACTAATTGTTCTCACTGCCAGGAAACATTTCCTTATTTCTAGATTGCTTCTCTCCTTGATTAGTTTCCATCCATCCTGCCCTCAGGTGCTTTGGAGAATAGCTTGACTCCCTCTTCTCCCTCTCTCCCTCTTTTTGATTTCCCAGTTCTGCTTGGATTTCCTGATGGTGCATTATCCATGCACGATTCCCCCCCTCACTTCCATTCAAAATGTCCAGCGGAGGGTGGGGGGCAGCTGCCACCTTTTATTTGCCACAAAGGGTAAGAACAACTATTGTCAAGTAGGCGAGACCTAGAGAAAATGATAAGGAAACTTTCCGTAGGCCAGGGATAACATCTGTGGATTCAAACAGGAGACTAGCCATAAAAAGGGAAACTGAGAGGTTTTTTAAAATTAACAGGCTTTCTTTGCCAAAAAAAAAAAGAAGTGATTATCTTCTCAACTGTGGCTTGGGAAATCGGAACATAGTTGAGAAGATTATTATTATGATGATGATGATCATCATCATCATCATCATCATCATCATCATCATCATCGCACAGTCAGCCAGATGTTCAGACTGGATTTGGCATTTTTGTCTACCTATTGAGTCCTTACCAAGGACCTGGGATAGGCAGACGTGGATGTTTGATGGTATCACAGATATCGTCGCAGGATGGAAGCAGTTCCTAGTAAGGCCACCTTTTGCAATTGACTAATGGCGAATTTGTCAATGCCAATGGTGTTCAAGTGGTGCTCCAGTTGTTTTGGGGTTGCACCCAAGGCACCTATTACTATTGGTACTACCCTTGCATGCTTTTGCCACAGTCTTTCTATTTCTATTTATTTATTTATTTATTTATTTATTTATTTAAATTTATATCCCGCCCTTCTCCTTGCGGACTCAGGGCGGCTGACAATCAGGTAAAAATACAAAAATAACACTACAAATTTAAAAATTAGTTAAAAGGGAAATATTTGAATTTGGTCAAATTAAAATATAATTAAAACCCCCTCCAAAAGTTTCCCCTAGGCCAGTCCCGCAAGCTGGAATAACCATGTCTTAAGGGCGCGGCGGAAGGAAGGGAGATCAGGGATCACCCTGATCTCTGGGGGCAGTTCGTTCCAGAGGGTGGGAGCTCCCACAGAGAAGGCCCTCCCCCTTGGGGTCGCCAGCCGGCACTGTCTGGCTGACGGCACCCTGAGGAGACCCACTCNCTCTGGAGATCATCTAATTCAGCCCCCTGCTCGAGCAAATGGCTGCCCAGTCTATTCTAGAAAGCTTCCAGTCGCTCCTCGGTCTCTTCTTTCTCCCTCAGTTGCTCCTCAGACAGGCGGGAACTCCTAGCCCCGCCCCTTCCAACGGGTCTTCCTCGCGGACAGGCGGGAGCTCTTAGCCCCGCCCCTTCCAACGGGTCTGCCTCGCGACAGGCGAGAGCTCTTAGCCCCGCCCCTTCCAACGGGTCTGCCTCGCGGACAGGCGAGAGCTCTTAGCCCCGCCCCTTCCAACGGGTTTTTCCCAAGGTTCTCAAGAGGGGAATTCCCTGAGGGGAATCCGCCAGGACAGTGAAGGAGAGGCCGGAAGGGCCACCCTCTCCTCAGTATGGCCTTTCTGGGGCGAAGCACACGCTCCCTTTAACCCTTGGAGAGAACGGGAGTGAACGAGGATGCCTAGAATGCCTTGGATGTCCGTGCGCGCGCGGCTCCATCTGCGCGTCCCAGTGACGCGCGCGGCGCTGCGCTGCGCTGCGAAGAAGACGGAGCTTGGTTCCGTCCACCTGCAGCCTCCAATATATGTTAATCTGCCAATGGATAATGTCTCCAGAGACTATGAAATCTGAGTTTTGATCTGGACCATTGAAACTTTGCAACTGTGCCCTCTCCCATACTGTCAGAAGAAGGACAAACGGAGAGGCGGAATAACAGAATAAGTTGGAAGGGACCTTGGAGGCCATCTAGTCCAACCCCCTGCTCAGGCAGGAAACCCTATACCATTTCAGACAAATGGCTGTCCAGTCTCTTCTTAAAAACTTCCAGTGTTGGAGCATTCACAGCTTCTGGAGGCAAGTCGTTCCACTGGTTAACTGTTCCAACTGTCAGGAAAATCCTTCTTAGTTCTAGGTTGCTTCTCTCCTTGGTTAGTTTCCATCCTTTGCTTCTTGTTCTGCTTTCAAGTGCTTTGGAGAAGAGCTTGACTCCCTCTTCTTAGACCATGAGCTCTAATCCCTTTTTATGCACAGAAGCTGGTTAGATGACTTTGAACTCTCACTCTGACCCACCTTGCAGGGCTGATGTTCTTTGGAAAACAAGAGTACAAAGGGAGAGACCATGAGCTCTAATCCCCATTTATGCACAGGAGCTGGTTAGATGGCTTTGAGCCAGTTACTCTCGCTCAGTCTGACCCATCTTGCAGGGCTAAGGTTCTCTGGAAAACGAAGGATCCACCTCGCAGGGCTGGTGTTCTTTGGGAAACAAGAGGGACCATTACGTACTCCACCTCGGTTCCGCAAAATAAAGGTGGGATATAAATCTGATGTTTTAAAAAATAGACAGCATCCTTAAGTTTGATAACCCGGAGTCTCATTTAATGTTAATGTAGAAGTTCATTCTACTTTCAATATTTTATTTTTGCAGTATCTCTAAAGAGACTTCCCCTCTTCTCCTTATTCTGGAAGAGCCATGGGGGTTTTAGTCAAGTTACCCAAGGCAGGAATTTCGGCAGATCGTTTTTGTGAAAAAATGGCTTAGCTTCCTGATAAAAAGAGGAAAGCTCATTTCCTAGTCATAGAATAGAATAACAGTGTTGTAAGGGACCTTGGAGGTCTTCTAATCCAACCCCCTGCTCAGCCAGGAAACTCTATACCAGAGGTCCCCAACCCCCGGTCCATGGACTGGTACCAGGCCAAGGCATGCCAGCAACCGGTCTGCACAAACCAGCAAAGCCCCATCCATGGGATGCAGGCAGCACACAAAACCACGCATTCTCCGGTCCATGGAAAAACCTTTCTCCACGGAACCGGTCCCTCGTGCCCAAAAAGTTGGGGACCTCTGTTCTATACCATTGCAGACAAATGGTTGCCTAATCTTTTCTTAAAAACGTCCACTGTTGGAGCATTCACAACTTCTGGAAGCAGGTCGTTCCACTGACTAATTGTTCTCACTGCCAGGAAATATTTCCTTATTTCTAGATTGCTTCTCTCCTTGATTAGTTTCCATCCGTTGCTTCTTGTCCTGCCCTCAGGTGCTTTGGAGAATAGCTTGACTCCCTCTTCTCCCTCTCTCCCTCTTTTTGATTTCCCAGTTCTGCTTGGATTTCCTGGTGGTGCATTATCCATGCACGATTCCCCCCCTCACTTCCATTCAAAATGTCCAGCGGGGGGTGGGGGGCAGCTGCCACCTTTTATTTGCCACAAAGGGTAAGAAAAACTATTGTCAAGTAGGCGAGACCTAGAGAAAATGATAAGGAAACTTTCTGTAGGCCAGGGATAACATCTGTGGATTCAAACAGGAGACTAGCCATAAAAAGGGAAAGTGAGAGGTTTTTTAAAAATAACAGGCTTTCTTTGGGAAATCGGAACATAGTTGAGAAGATCATTATTATTATTATTATTATTATTATTATTATTATTATTATTATTATTATTATTATTATCATCATCATCATCATCATCATCATCATCATCATCATCATCATTATTATTATTATTATTATTATTATTATTATTATTATTATGATCATCGCACAGTCAGCCAGATGTTCAGACTGGATTTGGCATTTTTGTCTACCTATTGAATCCTTACCAAGGACCTGGGATAGGCAGACGTGGATGTTTGATGGTATCACAGATATCGTCGCAGGATGGAAGCAGTTCCTAGTAAGGCCACCTTTTGCAATTGACTAATGGCGAATTTGTCAATGCCAATGGTGTTCAAGTGGTGCTCCAGTTGTTTTGGGATTGCACCCAAGGCACCTATTACTATTGGTACTACCCTTGCTTGCTTTTGCCACAGTCTTTCTATTTCTATTTGTAGGTCTTTGTATTTTGTTATCTTCTCCAGTTCTTTCTCGTTTTTTTTATTATTATTATTATTATTATTATTATTATTATTATTATTATTATTATTATTATTATTATTATTNCCCCCCCCCCCTTTGCTTCCCAGGATTAAAACAGGATCCGCCTGGGGGCGCCCTCTTACCAAAAGCTTTCAGGTCAGTGGGAAGGAGTCCATAGGATCTGGGAGGATCTGGAAGAGGAGGGGGAGGAGGAGGGAAGAGGGAGGGACCTCAGTAGGGAAAAGCAATCTCTGCTTGCACTTTAAATCCCTGTTAGTGATCGGAGATGCAGCTTGTTGGAAAGGCAACCGTTGTTGGAGGAGTTGTGAGGAAGGCGTTGCGCGAATCCTGCCCTGCACGTCTCTTCTTGGAGGACGGAGTCCCAGGCGAGGGGCAGAGTAGGGTAAGAAGCTTCCACTCTCCTTTCCCTTCGAACAGTTCTGGGAATGAGACGGGGAAAGTTCTTGGAAATATGACTTTTAAATGCTGCTTTTAGGAATCGCTCCTAAGATTGTTCCTGTAGGCACCACTCTTTCTCCCTGGAGTTGTGGAGCCGCCTCCCCCCCACCCAATCACTGGAAGTTTTTCCAAAAGAGACCGGACAACCATTTTGACCAGGATAGTATAAAGCAGTGTTTCTCAACCTTGACAATTTTAAGGCATGTGGACTTCAACTACCAGAATTCCACAGCCAGCAATGCTGGCTGTGGAATTCTGGGAGTTGAAGTCCACATGCCTTAAAATTGTCAAGGTTGAGAAACACTGGTATAAAGTCTCCTGCCTTGAGCAGAGGGGGGGTTGGACTAGAAGACCTTAGAGGTTCCCTAGGATTCTATGTTATGTGATAGTTTCCCATGGGATTTTTTTTCCCGGTGCTGTGTCAGGTAGCCTTTGATTGAAATGGCCGCTGGGCACTTTCTCCTACAACAGCTTGCCTCCCGGACTTGTGGCTGCCCCAGTTACTGGGAAGTTTTTCAGAAATAGACCCGAATCACCATTTGACCTATAAGGTCTTCTGCCTTGCACAGAGGGGGTTGGACTAGAACACCTCAAAGGTCCCTTCCAGCCTTAGGATTCTGTTCTATGATCATTTCCCATGGGTTTTATAGTAGTAGTAGTAGTAGTAGTAGTAGTAGTAGTAGTATAGTAGTAGTAGTAGTAGTAGTAGTAGTAATAATAATAATAATAATAATAATAATAATAATAATAATAATAATAATAATAATAATAATAATAATAATAATAATAATAAAGTTGGAAGGGACCTTGGAGGTCATCGAGTCCAACCCCCTGCTCAGGCAGGAAACCCTATGCCATTTCGGACAAATGGCTGTCCAGTCTCTTCTTAAAAACTTCCAGTGTTGGAGCATTCACCGCTTCTGGAGACAGGTTGTTCCACTGGTTAATTGTTCTAACTGTCAGGAAATTTCTCCTTAGTTCCATGTTGCTTCTCTCCTTGATCAGTTTCCACCCATTGCTTCTTGTCCTGCCTTCAGGCACTTTGGAGAATAGCTTGACTCCCTCTTTTCTTTATGGCAGCCCCTGAGATATTGGAACACTGCCATCACGTCCCCCCTCGTCCTTCTCTTCGTTAAACTAGACATATCCAATTCCAGCAACCGTTCCTTATATGTTTTAGCCTCCAGTCCCCTAATCATCTTTGTTGCTCTTCTCTGTACTCTTTCTAGAGTCTCAGCATCTTTTTTACATCATGGTGACCAAAACTGGATGCAGTATTCCAAGTGTGGCCTTACTAAGGCCTTGTAAAGTGGTATTAATACTTCACGTGATCTTGATTCTATCCCTGTGTTAATGCAGCCCAGCACTATGTTGGCTTTTTTGGCAGCTGCAGCACACTGCTGGCTCATATTTAAGTGATTGTCCACTAGGACTCCGAGATCCCTCTCACAGTTACTACTATTGAGCAAGGTACCCCCTATACTATACCTGTACATTTGGTTTTTCTTGCCTAAATGTAGAACCTTACTTTTTTCACCATTGAATTTCATTTTGTTAGACAGCGCCCAGTGTTCAAGTCTGTCCAGGTCCTCCTGTATCTTAAGCCTGTCTTCTGGAGTGTTGGCTATTCCTGCCAGCTTGGTGATGATGATGATAATAATAATAACAATAGTAATAAAGTTGGAAGAGGCCTTGGAGGTCATGTAGTCCAACCCCCTGCTCAGGCAGGAAATCCTATACCATTTTGGACAAATGGCTGTCCCTGGTGCTTTTGTCAGGTCCAGAAGCCTTTGATTGAAATACCCTGGAGGAATTCCTGCTTTTGTCAGGTCCGGAAGCCTTTGATTGAAATACCCTGGAGGAATTCCTGCTTTGCCCTTTTATTTCTTTGCTCATGCCAGACTGCCATTAACCCTGGGGGGAAAGGGGGGGAGGGAGCCATCAAGGGGGAGGGGGAGAGAGCCCAGGCCACAAGCAAGGAAATGGAATGCGGACCCATGGCCAAGCCAGCCAATCCAATTGGACATCAGGGAGATAACGGGGGGGGGGGGGGGGGGGGGGGGGGGGGGGGGGGGGGGGGGGGGGGGGGGGGGGAAGGGCTTGGGAGAGGGGAAAGTAAGTGGGCAATCTTAGCAGCGAGCAAACCTCATATCTGGTTTTCTCCTATCTCGTAACCACTCGGCTTTAGTAAAAGTAAATCTTTTTACTAAGAATGCAGCTGAAGGCTCTTCCTTCCTAAATGACCGAGTCAGAAGTCCCACAGAAAGGAGGAATGGTCCCTCTTTGGAGCCATTGTTTGGGGGAGTGGCTCAGGAGGGACCCACCTCAGAAGAGGTAAAAGGTCCTTCTGATGCAGAAATGAATAGAATAGAGCTGGAAGGGACCTTGGAGGTCTTCTAGTCCAGCCCCGCGCTCAAGCAGGAGTCCCTATATCATTTCAGACAAGTGACTGTCTAGGCCAGAGGTAGGCAACCTTGGCTCTTTTATGACTCGTGGACTTCAACTCCCAGAATTCCTGAGCCAGCCATGCTGAGGAGAAATGGAGTGGTTTGCATGCTGAGCCATGCTGGCTCAGGAATTCTGGGAGTTGAAGTCCACGAGTCATAAAAGAGCCAAGGTTGCCTACCCCTGGTCTAGGCTCTTCTTAAAAATCTCCAGTGGTGGAGCACCCAAAATTTCTGTGGACAAGCTGTTCCACTGGTTAATTGTCCTCCCTGTCAGGAAGTTTTTTCCTTAATTCCAGGTGGCTTCTCTCTTTGATCAGTTTCCAACCACTGTTTCTTGTCCTGCCCTACTGATAACAAAACAAAATGGGTTTTGTTATCAGTAAAAAGAGCAGCAGGTCCATTTTGTACAGAGGCGGTTCAGGAAAGTTGCCCCATTCATGCATCTCCAGCTCGTTGCCCGCTTGAGGCTCCGTTTCAGCCGACGACACCCCGTCCCGATTGAATTTGCCCACATTTCTTCGTGGGTTCCTTTTTGTTTTTTCATGTCCTTGTTTTTTATATCGCCACTCAAGAAAAATTGATTCATTCATTCATCAAGGAGAGAAGCAACCTGGAATTAAGGAGAAATCTCCTAACAGGGAGGACAGTTAACCAGTGGAACATCTTTGTCTTCAGACGTTGTGGGTGCTTCATCACTGGAGCTTTTTAGGAAGAGACTGGACAGCCACTTGTCTGAAATGGTACTATAGAGTCTCCTGCTTGAGCTGGTGGTTGGACCCTTCCAGCTCTCTAGTCTGACTCCAAAGTGCTGGGGGCAGTGTGCATTTGAAAAGAAATCATCCATTTCCTGTAGGCTGTTCCAAAGGGCAAGTGCCACCTGTGAAAAAAAGAGTTTTTGTTTTCTTCCCTGATTATCTGACGGAGGGTGAATACTCAATAGAACTCCCTGAGATGGGATCTGCTTGAGGCCTCCAGAGTCATGCTCTGTGATGCTTCAATGCAGACATTCATGGCTGAGAGGCCTGCCTCTGAATCCAATCCCTGGTCCTTCCACACCCTTCAGTTTTCTTCTCACTTAGTGTCAGCTTCTATGTAATAACAACAACAACAATAACAATAATAATAATAATAATAATAATAATAATAATAATAATAATAATAATAATAATAATAATAATAATAATAATAATAATAATAATAATAATGTTGGAAGGGACCTTGGAGGTCATCAAGTCCAATCCCCTGCTGAGGCAGGAAACCCTATACCATTTCGGACAAATGGCTGTCCAGTCTCTTCTTAAAAACTTCCAGTGTTGGAGCATTCACCGCTTCTGGAGGCAGGTTGTTCCACTGGTTAATTGTTCTAACTGTCAGGAAGTTTCTCCTTAGTTCTAGATTGCTTCTCTCCTTGATTAGTTTCCATCCGTTGCTTCTTGTCCTGCCTTCAGGCGCTTTGGAAAATAGCTTCACTCCCTCTTCTTTGTGGCAGCCCCTGAGATATTGGAACACTATCATGTCCCCCTTCCAGCAACAGTTGCTGTGTTGTTGCTGTGGCTGCAAAGCACTCAGATAAACTGATTCTCTACTTAGCACAGAAATAGGCAAAAATTAATTGATTACCGTGTCGCCACGTTGATTCTTAAGCACTTGTTTGTAAAATGAAAAAACTAATAAAACTTTTTTTTTTAAAAAAAAAAGAAAAAATCTGCCCTTCTGCACTGCGGGTTCTAGGATGTTTGATCGAAAATTATTCCTTTGCTATTTTTTCCCCCCACTGGTAAATAGTCCTCGACTTACGGCCGCAATTGAGCCCAACATTTCTGATGCTAAGGGAGACATTTGTTAAGTGAGGTTTGCCCCGTTTTTATGACCTTTCTTGCCACCGTTCTTAAATGAATCGCTACAGTTAATAAGTTAACTGCACTAAACGGTGGTTAAGTGATTGTCATAAGTTCACAGAAAGGGGATCACATGACCCTGGGACACAGCAACAGGCATCAATAAGAACCAGTTTGCCAAGCATTTGAATTTGGATCACACGATCATGGGGATGCTACAAAGGCCGTAAGGGTGAAAACCCGGGTTGTTTTGGGGGCACTCGGTGTCCAAAAGGTTCGCCATCACCGACCCAGAGGCTTTGCACTTTGTTTATTCCTTTGGAAAGATTCTCCAAAGAAGATGTTTATTTGCCCTGCTTGGAAATTTTTGCTGTTGGTTTTCTTCATTATGAACAAAATTTGCATATAACTTACTGAATTTTTCATTAATAGGAATGTTCATGGAATGCTCTCTTTCTGTTTTAGGAGTTGGTACTGATATAGCTGTGTTTTTCTCCATGGAAGAAGGGGCCCTGGTGGATGCTGAGGAAAAAGCCCTGCACCGAGAGGTCATGCTGGAAAACGCAAAGAATATGGCCTCCTTAGGTAAGGGATTCTGTTAAGATGTTTATATTTATAATAATAATAATAAAGTTGGAAGGGACCTTGGAGGTCATCTAGTCCAACCCCCTGCTCAGGCAGGTAACCCTATACCATTCTGGACAAATGGCTGTCCAGTCTCTTCTTAAAAACTTCCAGTGTTGGAGCATTCACCGCTTCTGGAGGCAGGTTGTTCCACTGGTTAATTGTTCTGTCAGGAAGTTTCTCCTTAGTTCTAGGTTGCTTCTCTCCTTGATTAGTTTCCATCCGTTGCTTCTTGTCCTGCCTTCAGGTGCTTTGGAGAATAGCTTGACGCCCTCTTCTTTGTGGCAGCCCCTGAGATATTGAAACACTACTATCATGTCCCCCCTCATCCTTCTCTTCATTAAACTAGACATCCCCAATTCCAGCAACCGTTCCTTATATCTTTTAGCCTCCAGTCCCCTAATATCTTTGTTGCTCTTCTCTGTACTCTTTCTAGAGTCTCAGCATCTTTTTTACATCGTGGTGACCAAAACTTGATGCAGTATTCCAAGTGTGGCCTTACCAAGGCATTGTAAAGTAGTATTAACACTTTACGTGATCTTGATTCTATCCCTCTGTTAATGCAGCCTAGCACTGTGTTGGCTTTTTTGGCAGCTGCAGCACACTGCTGGCTCATATTTAAGTGATTGTCCACTAGGACTTCGAGATCCCTCTCACAGTTACTACTATTGAGCAAGGTATCCCCTATACTATACCTGTACATTTGGTTTTTCTTGCCTCAATGTAGAACCTTACTTTTTTCACAATTGAATATCATTTTGTTAGATAGCACCCAGTGTTCAAGTCTGTCCAGATCCTCCTGTCTTCTGGAGTGTTGACTATTCCTGCCAGCTTGGTGTCATCTGTAAATTTGATGAGTTCCCCATCTATCCCCTTGTTCAAATCGTTGATGAAGATGTTGAAGAGCACTGGGCCCAGAACAGAGCCCCGGGGCACCCCACTACACACTNATATCATTTTGTTAGATAGCACCCAGTGTTCAAGTCTGTCCAGATCCTCCTGTCTTCTGGAGTGTTGACTATTCCTGCCAGCTTGGTGTCATCTGTAAATTTGATGAGTTCCCCATCTATCCCCTTGTTCAAATCGTTGATGAAGATGTTGAAGAGCACTGGGCCCAGAACAGAGCCCCGGGGCACCCCACTACACACTTCCCTCCATGTAGATGCAGTTCCATTGAGGACCACACACTGAGTACGGCCGGTCAGCCAGCTGCAAATCCATCTGGTAGTGATGCTGTCTAACCCACATTTTTCTATCTTATCAAGTAGTAGGTTGTGATCTACTTTGTCTAATGCCTTACTGAAGTTCAAGTAAATTATATCCACAGCATTCCTCTGGTCCACTAATTTTGTCACTTGGTCGAAGAATGCAATAAGATTTGTCTGGCATGATCTGTTTTTGACAAACCCGTGTTGGCTTTTAGTAATGACTTTGTTTGCCTCTAGGTGTTCACTGATTCATTGTTTGATTATCTTTTCCAGAATCTTCCCAGGTATTGAGGTCAAGTTAATAGGTCTATAGTTTCCTGGATCTATTTTTTCCCCTTTTTTTAAGATGGGAACTACATCAGCTCTTTTCCAGTCCTCTGGTAGTTCCCCAGTGCTACAGGATCTTTGAAAAATATAGTTCAGTGGTTGTGAGATCACATCTGCCAGTTCCTTGAGAACCTTGTGGTATGATCCATCTGGTCCTGGTGATTTGAACTCATCTAGGCTGGACAGGTGCTCACTTACCATTTTCTTGCCTATATTAACTTATGTTTCTAATGTTTTTTATGGTACTGTTTTTGATAGGTTGGACTGTTTTTTTTCCTTTATGTAAAGACAGATGTAAAGAACGAGTTAAATAGTTCTGCTTTCTCCCTGTTGCTTGTCATCTTCTTGCCACTTTCCCCCACTAATGGACCAATCATTTCCTTCACTTTTTTCTTGTTTTTTACATGTTGAAAGACGCTTTTTTTTGTTATTTTTGACTTTGGTCGCAAACTTTAGTTCATTTTGTGCCTTAGCTTTCCTAACTTCATCTTTGCAGGCACGGGCTATTTGCTGATATTCTGCCTTAGTTATGTGCCCCTCTTTCTACTTTTTATATTTGTCCTTTTTAACTTTCAATTTATCAGAGAGTTCTTTATGCAGCCATGCTGGTTTCTGTTGAGAGCTGTTATTTTTCTTCTTTGTTGGTATTGTGCTAGACTGGCCTTTTATTATCTCACTTTTCAAAATTTCCCAAGCTTCTTGAGTTGTTTTCCCCTTGAGGATTCTCATCCATGGAATCCTTCCCAAGCTCTCTCTAAATTTATTGAAATTAGCTCTCTTAAAGTCCCAGACTCTAGTTTGACTATGTTCTATTACTTTAGTAGCTGGAAGGGTGGAGTTGTAGAATGAGTCAGAAGTTACAGTTATAGCTGATTGGTTGGAAAGAGCTGTCTCTTGTCTGAGGCAATCTATGCTGTGATTGGTTACTGTGAGTGTAAAGGGGGACTTTCCTTCTTTCCCACCTTTTTTCCTCTGTGTGCTCTGTAAGTTTACCTCAGGATGACCCTGTTAGCCTGACTATCTTGTTTACTGTAAATATTGATATAAAATATATTAATTTAAATAAAAACTACAAGTTTGTGTCAGCGCCTCTGCCCTCATTTAGGCACCTGCTGCGCAATTTCCTGACAGATTCTCTTTCCTCTGGATTGAAAATGTAGTGGACGTGAGCAGCTGATCTGTTTCTCAGATGAACTGCTAGTTTCTTCCTGTATGCAGTAAACAGCAGTGTCCTTATCTGCGTTTCTACTCCTACTTAGTCTCAAAAAATGGCCTAAAACCTCCACATTGTCTCCATGAAGTTTTCCATCTTAGCCAGTTTCTGATTCTGTCTATCCCACTTTATAGAGAGCTTTTTAGAAGCTGCTTTCATTTTGCTGTTTTTTGGTCTATAATGATGGGTCCATGGCTTGATCACGTAACTTCTAGCAAAGTTGTTTGTCTGATTGGCCAGGGTCCTCAGCAGATGGGATCTTCTAACCCTAATCCATCCCATTTTCTCCCTTTTTTAGTGCTACCTGCAAATGCAGGAACAACTAGAGATACTGTAAATCTCTGGGGAGATTCTCAGTTATTGAGTTGTCCAAAAGGTGCTTTTTCAAAAGGCAACTGGACTTTATTGGTTTTTAAGGGATTTTCTTTCCTCCGGACTGAAAGGATGGTGGAAGTGAGCAGCTGATCTGTTTTTAAGATGAAATGCTGTTCATTATGTATGGTTACGTGGTGTGTTAAGATGGGCTAAACCTTCCACATTCTCTCCAGGAAGAGGAGAGAGGTGTTCTCCCAATCAGTTTCTCATCCTGGGAATCAGTGGCTTTCATTTTGCTGATGTCAGACCTGCCCTAGTCCAATATCTTAGGAAAGAAAGCACCTCAACTCCATTTAATTGAAATAATAGGTTCTTTTACTAAAAAAATGTTGGTTGCAGTAGAGTCAGACTACAACTAAATTTATGGAATGGAATAAGAATTAAGAGTAGAAAATAGAATAGAATAGAATAAGAATTAAGAGTAGAACAGGACAGAAATGTATGATTAAATGGGCTCAAAATATAGGAGAAATAATATCTATGGATACCTGGGAGTTGATATGGGTGAGAAATGTGAAATTTACGCAAGCACAAAATCTACGTGAGAATTTTTATAAGATGTTTTATAGATGGCACATGGATCCTGCAACTATGTCTCGCATTTATGAGAATTATGAATCCAAGTGCTGGAGGTGTG
>NW_015388970.1:15737-44020 GCF_001527695.2 Protobothrops mucrosquamatus
AAAGTTTTACCTACAATGGAGGACTGGAGAGTGAAGGTTTCGCATCTTGCTGAAATGGCAAAAATTTCGGCTTATTTGAAGGATCACTCAAATGAACAATTTTTATCAATATGGAGAAGATGGATTGTTTATATTCAAAATAAGCATAGAATGGTGGAATATAATTTAGGTTTTTAGATAAAAAAAATTTTTTTTTTTTATATATATATTTCACCTACTTATGTAGAACAATATTTTGTGGAGTTAGGGATATTAATATTAGTTTACTTTTAGTTGAATAGTATCCTGGGATTAGGTTTGGGAAGTCCGGGGGTGGGGGGTAGGGTTTTTACAATGTGATGTATTTGTGATGTGCTTTTTTTTTTATGATGAAAATAATAAAAATTTATATTTGAATTTAAAAAAAAAAAAAAAAGAAATGAACAGAATAGAATAGAATAACAGAGTTGGAAGGGACCTTGAAGATCTTGGGCAGGAAACTTTACAAATGGCTGTCCAGTCTCTTCTTAAAAACTTCCAGTGTTGGAACATTCACCACTTCTGGAGGCAGGTTGTTCCACTGATTAATTGTTCCAACTGTCAGGAAGATTTTTCTTAGTTCTAGGTTGCTTCTCCCCTTGATTAGGAGATACAAATGGGTTTTCCCTCCTCCCAGCCCTCCTCCCATGACCAGTCCATCTTCAACCAATAAGGACCCGCCTAGGTGTTTTGGTACAAACTGCTTCAGAGCTTCTTTGTACTTCCATTTTTCCTCCTCCCTGTTTCCCATCATGTACACACACAGGTTAATTGCCCATTTGTCCCCCATGTCCTCCCTTCTCCTAGCCTTTGATAGAAGGATGCCAGCAAGCCCCCCCCCCCCATTTTCATGGAGATCTTCGTTTGGAACAGCTAGGGGAGAATGAACATGTCCAGACTGAAAACCGGTATTTTCAAGGGAAATTTTCCTCAAGCAGAGGAGGCAAAAACCTCAGTAGAACATCAATCAATCAATCAGAACAGAGCTGAAAGGGACCTTGGAGGTCTTCTGTTCCATCCCCCTGCTCAAGCAGGAGGCATCAGTTGATGCTTCCCCTTTCTCAGATGTAAATTTGGTGAACCTGTTCTTTGTCATCATCCAATTTTTGAACAAAGTCAGCTTTCAAGAGTCCCTCCTGTATCCTTTGAACTGAACCTGAAGGAGAAGCAGAGTTGATGGGACCCCACCCTGAGACTCAAAATGATTTCCCCCAAAGCATTAGGGGTTTGTATTCTGCAGCACAGATGGCAAGAGGGAAGCCTATGGCAGATTTTATATAGACTACTGTAGATACGAATATAATACCATGTTTTGAACACGCCCTGCTAGAAGCAGGGAGAAGAATCACAAAAAGAGCTGTGGGAAGTCAGCTCCCCAGAGAAGGAAATATTAAAAGGGCAGAAAAATATATTTCCTTCAAGGATCTTAAAGAGACAGAAAAGCATGCCCAGTTTTTCTTGATAGCTCCAGGTCTCCTTCCCCCAAGCAGAAGCCAGCCCTGTACAAATGCATATGTAAACCATCAGGAAAGTTGGAGCCAGAAGCTCAAGAAGACAAAGACCTAAAATCTGCATACCCCACCCGTGACAGGACATGGTAGGATTCACAAATACCAGAAAGGCACACCCAGACTAAGGTCAGAATACTTGACACAGGAAATACAAAACCTGAAACAGGAACAGGAACCACTTCAAACAAAAGGCTAGAGAGGGTATAAAAACCTACTACCCATGTGCTCAGGCCCTTTTTTTCTCTGGTCTTTCCTGCAAGAACCATCTTTCTGGCTTTTCAATAAACTGCAACCTTCTTTCTAAAGCAGTCGCCATGTTGTTTATTTATCCACGGCTTGGATGAACCAGGATAAAGACTTTTCTTTCAACAGAGCTAAGAGAAAAATAGAGATGGTGGGTGGGAGTTTCAGGAATGTTCAAATAAGGGATACAACAAATGATGCTTAATTCCTTTTACACCACAGTTTGTGTCACGTATCCTTTTTTTTCTCCCCCAAATAGGTGGTGATGTGAAGATAGAGGATTCTAGCCAAGCGGTAGCAACACCTTTTCTAACAGCCAAAAAGAAAGATGCGGAAAAGATGAGTGAAAAGGAAAGGCCTGACGAAAAGGAGGAGCTGAAGAAATACTCTAGTTTCCAGTGTGCAGATATCGGCTCTTTCATGCACAGTGATGATCCCCAAGAAAAAGGAGCATGTCCAGGGTGCGGAAAAATACCCAGAGATGAATTGAGATTATGTGATTGTGTAGAGAAACAAAGTGAAAGTGGGGAATGCTCCAGAAGGACCCTTCCTCTTACTTTTCATCAGAAAATACAAGAGGGAGAGAAACTGTACAAATGCACAGAGTATGCCGAAAACTTCGGTACAAGCCGCTCCCTCGCATCCCATAAAAACATTCCCAAAACAGGGGATCCATACAAATGCCTGGAATTTGGAGAAAATGTCAGTCAGAAAAGTCACCTGAATTCCCATCAGAGGGTCCACAAAGGGAGGATGCGGCATCAATGCATCACCTGCGGAAAGAGCTTCGGAAGGAGCACCTCCCTAACTTCCCATCGATGCATCCACAGTGAGGAGAAGTTGTATCAGTTCAGGGAGGGTAGAACGAAGCTTACCCAGAGCCAGGAACCAAATTCCTGGAAAAAAAGCCCCACTGGGAATGATTCATGTAAATGCCTGGAATGTGGGAAGAGCTTCCGTTCTGCAAGTCACCTCTCTTATCATAATAGGATCCATTCTGGGGAAAAGCCGTATCATTGCACAGTGTGTGGAAAGAGCTTCACCCAAAATGGCAATTTCAATTTACATAAGAGGATCCATACCGGAGAGAAGCCATATAAATGCACAGAGTGTGGGAAATGCTTCACGACCCCTGGTGCCCTTAGTTGCCATAAGAGGATTCACACGGGGGAGAAACCTTATGAATGCCTGGAGTGTGGGAAAAGCTTTGCCAGAAGCGGTACTCTAGCTTTACATAATAGGATGCATAAAGGGGAGAAACCTTATAAATGCCTGCACTGTGGAAACAGCTTTAGTCAAAAAGTTCATCTTCAGTCACACGAGAGGATCCACACGGGAGAAAAACCANCTTCCGTGCCTCAGAAAACCTTACTGCCCATCGCAGAAGCCACACAGGGGAAAAGCCCTTTCAATGCCTGCAATGTGGAAAGCGCTTTGCCAATTGTGGTAGCTTTCATACCCACAAACGGATCCACACAGGGGAGAAACCGTACAAATGCCTGGAGTGTGGAAAGAGCTTCCGCAAATCCAGCCACCTAACTTCCCATAACAATATCCACACTGGAGAGAAACCATATCAATGCACCGAATGTGGGAAGTGCTTCAATCAAACAAGTCACCTTAATATCCATAAAAGGATCCACACAGGGGAAAAGCCCTATAAGTGCACCGAATGTGACAAATGCTTCACCTGTTCGGGGGCCCTCGTTAGCCACAAAAGGACCCACACCGGAGAGAAACCATACGAATGCAAGGAATGTGGAAAAAGCTTCGGTCAAAAAATAACTTTTATAATACATTACAGAATCCACACTGGGGAGAAACCATACAAATGCACGGCATGTGGAAAGAGCTTCAGTGATCCTCAAGAACTTGTTTCCCATGAAAGGATCCACACTGGGGAAAAACCCTATAAGTGTGTGGTGTGTGGAAGGTGCTTTAGGACCTCCCGTGACCGTGGTTCCCACAAGCGGACCCACACAGGTGAAAAGCCATACCAATGTGGGGAGTGTGGAAAATGCTTTAGTCAAAATACTTCCCTTCATATCCATAGAAGAATTCACTCAGGAGAGAAACCATATAAGTGTATGGAGTGTGGAAAATGCTACAGTCGTAGTGGTGCTTTTAATTACCATAGGAGGACACATACTGGTCCTTGTTAAATGAATCTGGCTTCCTCATTGACTTTTCTTGTCAGAAGGTCACAAAAGGTGATCACATGTTCCCCCAGGACACTGCAACT
Organism: Protobothrops mucrosquamatus; assembly: GCF_001527695.2. Classification (NCBI taxonomy): domain Eukaryota; kingdom Metazoa; phylum Chordata; class Lepidosauria; order Squamata; family Viperidae; genus Protobothrops; species Protobothrops mucrosquamatus. The sequence continues at coordinate 19,752 of NW_015388970.1, forward strand.
GTCAAATATGAGTCAGCTGCCAAGGGTCTGAATTTTGATCACGGGACCATGGGGATGCTGCAGTTACGACCGTAATTTTGAAAAGTGGTCATAAGTCCCTTTTTTCAGCACCGTTGTACATTCAAACAGTCACTAAATGAACTGTTGTAAGTCGAGGACTACCTGTACTGGAGAGAGGGAGGGGTTTCCATAAGTAACCAAGCAACAAGGCATGAAGCGATTGGAGTGGTTTAACTAACCAGGGGGAAGATCCTGGTGTAGAGTCAAACAAGAGCATAACTCTCTAGCAATTGAGAGGGAGATTGGATCTTGAAAACAAAGAACTGTCAAGATTGTTATACCCTTCCACACTCACACCTGACCCGCTGATGTCTTATACCACGGGTGCCAAACTCGCCGCATCACGTGACGTGTCGCGACGTATTGTGACTTTTTTTGCATTGCCGAAGCTCAGGTAGGCGCAGCCTCCGCATGATGCAACTGGCCCGTGGGCCAGCAGTTTGACATCCCTGTCTTACACCTTCCAATGACCCTCACCTGAAGTAATCTCCCCATCACAAGACTCATCACAAGCCTATCTGATGACTCACACCTGACCCATCACCAGACTCTCACTTGACATACCCACAGCTTATAAACAGAAGAGCGCAGACACTGACATCCCCTAAATTCCACTGAAGATGTTATCTAGCCTCATAATGAAACATTCAGAAACCAATCCACAAGCTTGGAGAACAAACCCTCACCCTCATTCTACAACTTGAACTGCAGATATTCGTCACTATTGCAAACTGTCTGTGATGTCAACATCTGGAGCCCTTGGTTTAGTTCTAATTGCTCCATTTTAAGGATGTAGCCAGGATATCAGCCAGCCAGGGATAACGGTTAAGGCAGGGGTCGCCAATGCCAACGCTGCGGCCCACTACAGGGCTTTGAGACATTTGGAACTGCGGAAGTGGCGTGTGTATGTGTGTGGGGGTGCTCCGTTTGTGTGAGTGGTGTGTGTGCTCGCACATATGTGTGCACTTGCCCCACTCCTGCTCACATGGAACCTTCCTCCCTCCCCCCTCCCCTGCCAGTCCACAAAGCCAGAAAGGTTGGGGAACTCTGGCCTAGAGCAGAGTTCTCCAAACTTTTGGTCTTGGCCTGGAATAGGGGGAGGGGGGGAAAGGGATGATTTAGTGGGAGGTGTAAGTGCATGTGTACATACGTGTGCATGACGAAACACCCGTGGCTCGCACAAGTGGGGACGTAAAAGGCCGCAAAGCTTGTTACGATGCTCACGCAAGTGGGGCCACAAACCTGTGACGTGCATGGTGATGCTCGCATAACTGGGGCTGTGCGTGCATGTGCATACACGGGTACTGTTCTGATCCAGAACTAAGTTGCTTTGTAATTCCAGATCATACAGATAACTCAATAAAGATGATTATAAAACATATTTATTCAGAAAGAAATACTTGCATTTGTTTGTTTCTTCTGGATATTGTACATCTGTTCATCCTTATAGGTAAAAAATTAATACTTCCTCCATACCAACTTCTAGCGTGGAATGGGACCATCTGAGTCCTGCGGTGGTCCCATGCTTATCTCAGACAAAGGCATTCCAAACTGGCCCATAGCCAGAATATCCTGTGATGAGCTTAGTAGCTCCTCCTACAGATCTGTTAACATGGGATTGCTAACTAGCTAAACTACATTACCCATAAGCCATCTCTTAAGGAGACAGCACTTAACCCAATAAATGCCAAACATTCTAACATACAGATCTACATGCTCTAGTCAGGGTTACATGATCCAGAACAGGTACTGACCTGCCACTCACACCATCCAGTGGCCAATAGGCCACAACTCAGTAGTGGGCTGTGACCCACAGGTTGGGGACCCCTGGCCTAGATGACCAAGTTGGGACAGGGCTGACAAAGCTTTATGTTCTTGTTTAAACACCACATAGCCACTTTTCTTCCCTAGTGTGCTGTATCAAAGGATTCCACTTGCTGCCACACTGCATTCCTCCACCATCCTGCATTTCCCATGGGACAATTTTCTTGAATGTTATGCCTTTGAGAGCTATTCCCACTTGTTTTTTCTCCTTTAATTGTGTCTGATTCTCAGAGACTGCCTGGGAGAATCTGCAGTTTTTACAGCTGGGTTTTCAGAAGTGGTTTGCCATTTCCTCCTTTTTAGGGTTGAGAGGAAATGACTGGCCCAAGGTCACCCAGCTGGCTTTGTGCCCAAAGAGGGATTACAACGTTTCTACCCTGGTGCCTCAACCACACTATTCCCACTTAGGAATGTGAGAACCTGAGACCATGTTCTGTGTTGGGTGTGATTGGACTGAATCAAAATCAGAATAGAGCTGGAAGGTACCTTGGAGATCTTCTAGTCCAGCCCTCTACTCAAACAAGAGATCGTATCCCAGTGATGGCGAACCTTTTAGAGATTGAGTGCCCAAACTGCAACCCAAAACCCACTTATGCATCGTCGGGTGCCGGGTGGGTGTGGCCCATTGGGTGGGTATGGCCCATTGGGTGGCCGTGGCTATGGTAGTAACGGCAGACTGGGTGGGACTAAAAAGTTCAATCAATCAATTCCAACTTTGCAAGATCTTTTTTTTCCCCACGAGGTTGAAATTGACTGATTAAACCTTTTTTTTTTGTACACGGTGGCAGAGGCCTAAAGCAAAAAGGTTTTATAAAACCCAGCTGAAGGCCTAGGACTGGGGCGACGGCGTGTGTGCCCACAGAGAGGGCTCTGAGTGCCGCCTCTGGCACCCATGCCATAAGTTCACCACCACTGCCCTATACCATTTCAGACAAGTGGCTCTCCAGTCTCGTCTTAAAAAACTCCAGTGATAAAGCACACACGTCTGGTGGCAAGCTGTTCCACTGGTTAATTGTCCTCATTGTTGGGAAGTTTCTCCTTAAATTCAGGTTCTCTCCTTGATTAGTTTCTATCCATTGTTTCTTTTCTTGCCTTCTGGTGCTTTGGAAAATAAATTGATCCCCTCTTCTTTATGGCCAGCTCTCAAATACTGGAATACTGCTATTATGCCCCCCCAGTCCTTCTTTTCTCTAGACTAGCCAAACCCAAATCCTGCAACTGATTTTCATGCGTTTTAGTCTTCGGGCCTTTAATCGTCTTAGTTGTTCTTCTTTGCACTTTTTCCAAAGTCTCACCATCTTTTTTGTAATATGGTGACGAAAACTGGCCAATTAACCAGTGGAACAACTTTCCTCCAGAAGTTGTGGGTGCTCCATCACTGGGGTTTTTTAAGAAGAGACTGGACAGCCACTTGTCTGAAATGGTATCTAGGGTCTCCTGCTTGAGCAGGGAGGGGGTTGGGCTAGAAGACCCCCAAGGTCTCTTCCAGCTCTATTCTGATTAAGATGAAGATTAATCTTTGTGATTCAAACCAGAGTCAGCCACTGAAAGGTGAGGCAAGAGGTTTTCATCATCATCATCATCATCATCATCATAAAAAAAAAAGTTGGAAGGGACCTTGGAGGTCATCTAGTCCAACCCCCTGCTCAGGCAGGAAACCCTATACCATTCCGGACAAATGGCTGTCCAGTCTCTTCTTAAAAACTCCCAGTGTTGGAGCATTCACCGTTTCTGGAGGCAGGTTGTTCCACTGGTTAATTGTTCTAACTGTCAGGAAGTTTCTCCTTAGTTCTAGGTTGCTTCTCTCCTTGCTTAGTTTCCACCCGTTGCTTCTTGTCCTGCCTTCAGGTGCTTTGGAGAATAGCTTGACTCCCTCTTCTTTGGGGCAGCCCCTGAGACATTGGAAGACTGCTATCATGTCCCCCCTCGTCCTTCTCTTCATTAAACTAGACATACCCAATTCCAGCAACTGTTCCTTATATGTTTTAGCCTCCAGACAAATATCTTTTTTTGCAAGGTATTTTTTTCCCCGTTAGGAAAGTGATTATATTCTCAGCTGTGGTGTAGGACGATCAGTTTCGGGACAAAGTCCAAACTTTACCCTCTCAAACTCTTAACCCACCCAGTTCCTCTCCGAACGATCACCCTTTTGGCTTCCCAGGATTAAAAACCGGACGCGCCCGGGGGCGCCCTCTTGCAAGAGCCTCCTGCTTGCCCAGGTCAGCAGGAAGAAGCCTTCAGGATCGCGGAGGAGCCGAGCGGAGTTGGGCGAGAAGAGTCCGAGGAGGGAGAACAGCTCAGTTCCCTGCAGTCTCCAAAATCTGGCGGAAACTCTTCCGGGGAGGGAGGTACATCTGCCCGGCTGCAGCTGCGCGGCTGGCCTGGGAAGGCGGAGCGCGGATCCTCGTCCTGCGCGCCTCTCTTTTGGGGATCGCAGGCTCGTTCCTCAAGGGCCGGCGCGAGGGAAACTCCCCATTGGCAAGGATCCGACCAGCCCCTGCGATTCATCCTTGCCCCTTGATGAGACGCTTCCAAAAGGGCCAGGACTTTTGAAGAAGCACCTTTGGGGGGAAAACCCCTCTGGAATACAAGGTGGAGGTATTTTGTGTGTGCTTGTATGTTTGTGCGCACTGTGGAATACCAGGCGGATTGGTATTTTGTGTGTTTGTGCGCGTTCTGAATTAACATGGCGGAAGGGTATTTTGTATGTGTGCTCTATCAGGAACTCTCTCCTTAGTTCCAGGTTGCTTCTCTTCTTGATTGGACAACCATTTTTCTGAAATGGTATAGGTTTCCTGCCTGAGCAGGGGGTTGGACTAGAATACCTACAAGGTCCCTTCCAACTCTGTTATTCTGTTCTAATCAAATTTTGAAGAATATCGTATGAGTCCCAGCCAGGACTACTACTCCTGCCTGTTGGGAGTTCATTTATTCTCTCCCTGTTGCAAAAGAAATGCAAAAAGAAATCCAAAGATTTTCCTTGATTGAAAAATGAGATTAAGAGTCCTCTTCCCCCCAGATTCAAGTGTGACCTATCCTATTGGATTTTGAAGGGCCGTGAAATTCCTGAAGCCCTTTTCTTTCTGCTTGTTTCCATTCAGGTTTCTTAACTCTTCCCCCCCTTCTAATTCTTTTGTGGTTTAGTTGTTTTTAAACCTTGCCAACACTTTGCAAACTGGTCACAGCCTCTGTGAATTCTGCAGCATTTAAACGGAATGAATGATTACTGTTCCTAATAATGAGTCAGAAGTTACAATTCTAGCTGATTGGTTGGAGAGAGTTGTCTACTGCCTGAGGCAATCGATGCTGTGATTGGTTACTGTGAGTGTAAAGTTGGCATTTCCTTGTTTTCCGCCTTTTTTCCTCTGCAAATCTGCTCTGCAATTTTACCTCAGGATGATCCTGTGGTTTACCTCATGATGCTCCTGTTAGCCTGACTATCTTGTTTACTGTAAATATTGATGTGAAATATATTCATTTACACTACAAGTTCACGTCAGCGTCTCTGCATTTGGACACCTGCTGCGCAATTCCCTGACAGATTCTCTTTCCTCTGGACTGAACGTGTGGTGGACATGAGCAGCTGATCTGTTTCTCAGATGAACTACTAGTTTCTTCACTGTATGCAGTAAACAGCAGTGTCCTTATCTATGTTTCTACTCCTACTTAGCCTGAGAAAATGGCCTAAAGTCTCCACACTGTCTCCGTGAAGTTTCCCATCCTAGCCAATTTCTAATCCTGCCTATCCCACATTGTAGAGAGCTTTTTAGAAGCTGCTTTCATTTTGTTGTTTTTTGGTCTATAACAGGCATGTCAAACTCGCAACGTCGCGTGACTTATTGGAGTTTTTTCGCCATTGCCGGCAATGGGGTGGGCGCGGCTCCAGTATGATGAAACCAGCCCACGGGCCGGCAGTTTGACACCCCTGGTCTATAATGAGGGCACTTAAAAGACCCATAGAGTCCACGGGGTTTCTCACAAGGATGTAACTTCTAGCAAAGTTGTTTGTCTGATTGGCCAGGTCCTCTGCAGATGGGATCTTCCAACCCTAATCCATCCCATTTTCTCCCTTTTTTTTAGTGCTACCTGCAAATGCAGGAACAACTAGAGATACTGTAAATCTCTATGGAGATTCTCAGTCGTCCAGGTCATAGTTGTCCAAAAGGTGCTTTTTCAAAAGGCAACTGGACTTTATTGGTTTTTAAGGGATTTTCTTTCCTCTGGACTGAAAGGGTGGTGGAAGTGAGCAGCTGATCTGTTTCTAAGATGAAATGCTGTTCATTATGTACGGTTACATGGTGTATGAAGATGGTCTAAACCAGCGGTTCTCAACCTGTGGGTCGTGACCCTATTTGGGGTCGAATGACCATTTCACGGGGGTCGCCAAACGCAGTCCGCCATTTTTTCCCCGCCATTTTTTCCCCCTTTCCTTAGCTGTGCTACTCCCTCTTACTCTATTGGCTTTTGAAAGCCAATAGAATAGACTCTATTCAAGAGACTCTATTCTATTGGCGTTCGAAAGCCAATAGAATAGACTCTCTTTAAAAGAGTCTAATTCTATTGGCTTTCAAAAGCCAATAGGAATTGTCCAGGCTGTCTCTGCCCTGCTGAGCCCGCCAAAAGTCCCAGTCTGCAAACGGTGCTGCAGTTGTCTGCAGCTAAGGCGAGCTTTCTGGACATTTCCACCCCTCCCTGCTGAGCAACTCCTAAATGTAAGTAAAAGAGGGCCAGGGGTGGGAGGTGGGAGGCCGGCGGGCGCAGGGAGGGTTGCTGGCGCGTGTGGGGCCCAGCGGGTGCCTTACCTCCCTTGGGCTGGGCCAGCTGGTGGCCCAGCCGGTGGTCACCCTGCGCCCTCGCTGCCGCGTGCTATGGCCGCCCAGGAGTGCCTGGGCCTGCCGGCCTGCCGCTGCACCGAACGTGCGGTGGCCAAGGTAAGGCTAGCGGAGCAGCGATGGGTGCAGGGAGGGTTGCTGGCGCGCGTGGGGCCCGGCGGGTGCTTACCTCCCTTGGGCTGGGCCAGCTGGTGGCCCAGCCGGTGGTCGGCCTGCCGCTTGCCATTGCCGCCCAGGAGCGCCTGGGCTTGCCAGCCTGCCGCCACACCGAACGGGCGTCTTGCTCTGCAATTGCCGGCTCCGCACAAAAGTTTCTTTTTCTTTCCTTTTCTAAATTCTACCCCCCTTTCTCCCCCTCTCCTGTCCCCTCTCCAATTCTTTTCTCTCCTCTCCTTCCCGGCGGCAAGATTCGGCCCGCTGGGGGGTTCACTCTAGCTCGAGCAGGAGAGCCATCTCTATGCTCCTGGGTCACGTGTGGTCGTGCGTGTGGGTCACGTGTGGTCACGTGGGTATGTGCGTGTGGGTCACGTGGTCACGTGGGTGCGTGCGTGTGGGTCACGTGGGTGCGTGCGTGTGGGTCACGTGTGGTCACGTGGGTGCATGGGGTCGCGGCATTAGGACGGTTGAGAACCGCTGGTCTAAACCCTCCACATTCTCTCCAGGAAGAGGAGAGAGGTGTTCTCCCATGAAGTTTCTCGTCCTGGGAATCAGTGGCTTTCATTTTGCTGATGTCAGACCTGCCCCAGTCTGATCTCTTAGGAAAGAAAGCATCTCGACTCCATTTAATTGAAATAATAGGTTCTTTTACTAAAAAAAATGTTGGTTGCAGTAGACTCAGACTACAACTAAATTTATGGAATGGAATTGAATAAGAATTAAGAGTAGAAAATAGAATAGAATAATAGAATAGAATAATTAAGAGTAGAACAGGACAGAAACGAATAAAATATAATAGAATAACAGCGTTGGAAGGGATCTTGAAGATCTTCTAATCCAACCCCTTGCTCAGGCAAGAAACCCTATATTATTTCAGACAAATGATTGTCCAATCTCTTCTCAAAAACTTTCAGTGTTAGAGCAGTCACAATTTCTGGAGGCAAGTTGTTCCACTGATTAATTGTTCCAACTGTCAGGAATATTTTTCTTATTTCTAGGTTGCTTCTCTCCTTGATTAGGAAATACAAATGGTTTTCCCTCCTCCCAGCCCTCCTCCCATGACCAGTCCATCTTCAACCAATAAGGATCTGCCTAGATCAGTGATGGTGAACCTTTTAGAAACCAAGTGCCCAAACTGCAACCCAAAACCCACTTATGTATCGTCGGGTGCCGGGTGGGCGTGGCCCATTGGGTGGGTGTGGCTGCGGTGGTAATGGCAGATTGGGTGGGTCTAAAAAGTTCAATCAATCAGTTCCAACTTTGCGAGATTTTTTTTATCCTGGCAAGAAGTTGAAATTGATTGATTGATTGATTGAACCTTTTTTTTGTTGCACGCGGCGGTGGAGGCCTAAAGCGAAAAGGTTTTATAAAACCCAGTTGAAGGCCTAGGATTGGGACGATGGCACACGTGCCCACAGAGAGGGCTCTGTGCGCCACCTGTGGCACGCGTGCCATAGGTTTGCCACCACGGGCCTAGGTGTTTTGAGAACACTGAGATGTTTGGGGCAATCCACATTCTTTCTCAGGGTGCATGGCTTAGAGTGCTCATACAAACTGCTTCGGAGCTTCTTTGTACTTCCATTCAGACAGGTTAATTGCCCATTTATCCCCCATGTCCTCCCTTCTCCTAGCCTTTGATGGCAGGATGCTAGCAAGCCCCCCCCCATTTTCATGGAGATCTTCCTTTGGAACAGATGGTGATGGGAGTTTCAGGAATGTTCAAATAAGGGATGCAACAAATGATGCTTAATTCCTTTCACGCCACAGTTTGTGTCATGTATCCTTTTTTCCCCCCCAAATAGGTGGTGATGTGAAGATAGAGGATTCTAGCCAAGCGGTAGCAACACCTTTTCTAACAGCCAAAAAGAAAGATGCAGAAAAGATGAGTGAAAAGGAAAGGCCTGACGAAAAGGAGGAGCTGAAGAAATACTCTAGTTTCCAGTGTGCAGATGTCGGCTTTTTCTTGCACAGTGATGATCCCCAAGAAAAAGGAGCATGTCCAGGGTGCGGAAAAATACCCAGAGATGAATTGGGATTATGTGATTGTGTAGAGAAACAAAGTGAAAGTGGGGAATGCTCCAGAAGGACCCTTTCTCTTACTTTTCATCAGAAAATACAAGAGGGAGAGAAACTGTACAAATGCACAGAGTATGCGGAAAACTTCGGTACAAGCCATTCCCTCACATCCCATAAAAACATTCCCAAAACAGGGGATCCATACAAATGCCTGGAATTTGGAGAAAACGTCAGTCAGAAAAGTCACCTGAATTCCCATCAGAAGGTCCACAAAGGGAGGAAGCGGCATCAATGCATCACCTGCGGAAAGAGCTTCGGAAGGAGCACCTCCCTAACTTCCCATCGATGCATCCACAGCGAGGAGAAGTTGTATCAGTTCAGGGAGGGTATAATGAAGCTTACCCAGAGCCAAGAACTGAATTCCTGGAAAAAAAGGCCCACTAAGAATGATTCATGTAAATGCCTGGAATGTGGGAAGAGCTTCCGTTCTGCAAGGAATCTCACTTACCATAATAGGATCCATACAGGGGAAAAGCCGTATCATTGCACAGTGTGTGGAAAGAGTTTCACCCAAAATGGCAATTTCAATTTACATAAGAGGATCCACACCGGAGAGAAGCCATATAAATGCACAGAGTGTGGAAAATGCTTCAAGACCCCCGGTGCCCTTACTTCCCATAAGAGGATTCACACGGGGGAGAAACCTTATGAATGCCTGGAGTGTGGGAAAAGCTTTGCCAGAAGCGGTACTCTAGCTTTACATAATAGGATGCATAAAGGGGAGAAACCTTATAAATGCCTGCACTGTGGAAACAGCTTTAGTCAAAAAGTTCATCTTCAGTCACACGAGAGGATCCACACGGGAGAAAAACCATTTCAATGCATGGAGTGTGGAAAGCGCTTCCGTGTCTCAGAAAACCTTACTGCCCATCGCAGAAGCCACACAGGGGAAAAGCCCTTTCAATGCCTGCAATGTGGAAAGCGCTTTACCAGTTCTGGTGGCTTTTATGCCCACGAACGGATCCACACAGGGGAGAAACCGTACAAATGCCTGGAGTGTGGAAAGAGCTTCCGCAAATCCAGCCACCTAACTTCCCATAACAATATCCACACTGGAGAGAAACCATATCAATGCACCGAATGTGGGAAGTGCTTCAATCAAACAAGTAACCTTAATATCCATAAAAGGATCCACACAGGGGAAAAGCCTTATAAGTGCACCGAATGTGACAAATGCTTCACCGACTCGGGGGCCCTCATTAGCCACAAAAGGACCCACACCGGAGAGAAACCATACGAATGCAAGGAATGTGGAAAAGGCTTTGGTCAAAAAAGAACTTTTATAATTCATTACAGAATCCACACTGGGGAGAAACCATACAAATGCACAGTGTGTGGAAAGAGCTTCAGTGATCCTCAAGAAATTGTTTCCCATGAAAGGATCCACACTGGGGAAAAACCCTATAAGTGTGTGGTGTGTGGAAGGTGCTTTAGGACCTCCCGTGACCGTGGTTCCCACAAGCGGACCCACACAGGTGAAAAGCCATACCAATGTGGGGAGTGTGGAAAGTGCTTTAGTCAAAATACTTCCCTTCACAGCCATAGAAGAATTCACTCAGGAGAGAAACCATATAAGTGTATGGAGTGTGGAAAATGCTATAGTAGTAGCGGTGCTTTTAATTACCATAGGAGGACACATACTGGTGAGAAACCAGATAAAAGAGTTGAACGTAGAAAAGTAATTAGTTAGAATCAGTCACATAACATCCATAGAAAAATTTACTCGCCAAAGAAGCCATTAAATGAATCAAGTGTGAAAAGAGATTTTTTTTAAAAAAAAAAAATCCTTATTTTTCTTGTAAAAGGATTTGCTCATTGGAGAAACTACTATAAATATCTCAAGCTTATAAAGTGCTTCGGTGCCTCTTGTTTACTTATTCCCATAAATTGATTTAGCTGGAAGAAACCATAGAAATACACTGAATGTGGAAAGTGTTTCTGAAGCACCAGAAACCTTACTTTCCATATGTCTATGGAGATTCTCAGTCATCCAGATCATGGTTGTCCCAAAGGTGCTTTTTCAGGAGGCAATTGGACTTTCTTGTCTTTCTTCGGAGACATTTGGTTATGCAGTTTGGGATGAACACCCTTCGATTGTGCCTGTGCCTGTCTTCAACAGTGAAGGGCAGAAAACATCCTGCAGCCAAGAAGACTCCACACCGATTTGCATTACTCAGGTGACCCTGAGGACACAAATAAGAAGGAGTCTTTGGCATGAAAAGTATATTTCTCATCAAAGGATCCACACAGAAGGGAAATCATATCCTTCATGACATGTTGAAAGCGCTTCAGAACCGAAGCAAGCTTAATTCCTATGGAAGAATACATATTGGGGAGAAACAATGTGTCACGAGCGCAGAAGCGATTTATGCACAATTCTTCATTTTATACCCCATAGGAAGATGAAACCTTAAAAATGAATGCACTTAAATATAGGCAAATAGTTTATCTGAACTCCAAACTTCGGGAACTATGCCACAACTCTGTTTCTGTCTTTTCTGCTGATACTTAACATATAATAATAATAATAATAATAATAATAATAATAATAATAATAATAATAATAGTAATAGTAATAGTAATAATAGTAATAGTAATAATAGTAATAGTAATAATCATCATCATCATCATCATCGTCATCTAATCCAATCCAACCCCCCTGCTCAGGCAGGAAACCCTATACCATTTCGGACAAATGGCTGTCCAGTCTCTTCTTAAAAAATTCCAGTGTTGGAGTATTCACCACTTCTGGAGGCAGGTTGTTCCATTAGTTAATTGTTCTAACTGTCAGGAAGTTTCTCCTTAGTTCTAGGTTGCTTTTCTCCTTGATTAGTTTCCATCCGTTATTTCTTGTCCTGCCTTCAGGCGCTTTGGAGAACAGCTTGACTCCCTCTTTTTTGTGGCAGCCCCTAAGATATTGGAATACTGTTATCATGTCCCCCCTCGTCCTTCTCTTCGTTAAACTAGACATACCCAATTCCAGCAACCGTTCCTTATATGTTTTAGCCTCCAGTCCCCTGATCATCTTTGTTGCTCTTCTCTGTACTCTTTCTAGAGCAGGGGTGTCAAACTCAATTTCATTGAGGGACCCATCAGCATTGCGATTGTCCTGGGGGGGGGGTAGGTGTGGCCAGGGTGGGCGCAACCTACTGGGTGGGCATGGCCAACTCTACATCGTTCGCGTCAAGGATGCCTGTGGGGGCCTGGGCGGGAGTGGGACAGATCTGAGGGTCTCTGGCAGAAGGGGGTGGGGCCGGGGCAAGCACCAAGGCATGGTCCACTGGAAGAGCCTCACTGTTCCTCTCAGGCCATGCGATGGGGGGCTGGATGGTGCTGTGGGCTTCCCGGAGCCCTGGGCAGCAGAGGTGAAACGCCCAGCCTGGCCCTCAAGCACCCGCGGCACCAAGCCCAGCCCCACTACTCCAAGGGAGTGCCCAGCTGCACATACCTCCTCCTCAAGGCGGCTGCTGCTGTGCTTGCTCTCCTTAGCCAGGTTGCTCATGATGAGTATGAGGGCAAAGTCAGAGGGAGGCCCATTCCCTCTCCATGGGAGGAGACCCGGCTTTGTATCCAAAGCTTCCTTAGCAATAGGATGGGAGACCCCCAGGATAGGCCAGGAGGAGGGGGCAAGGGGATGGTGAAAGGGCATCAGGGTAGGACTAAGGCAGGAATTCCCTCAGACCCTCTCTTTCCTCCCTCTCCTTCCTTCCTTTCTTCCTTCCTTCCTCCCTAAGAACAGAGTGGTGGGAAAATATTTGAGATGAGGGAGGGGAAAAAACAAGTAAGAAACGCAGCTGGGGAGGTGTCACCCTTCGTGAGGAATGAAGAAATGCACCATCGCCTGGAAGTGGCCAGCACATGGCCCTCGCCTATTTCACATATCTGGCTTGGTGGGCTTTGGGGGAGGGTATGCCATGAGCAAGTGAGAGTCGACGTTACCTGCGCAGTGCCGTCCAGCCCCCATCCTGCCTGGTTTTGGCAGGCAGCGAGGCGCTCTCCTCACAGCGCCGAGAGGCTGAGCCGGGCAGTGCAAAGCTCGCCATCTTTACATCTTGCTGCCTGCTGAAATCAGGCAGGCTGGGGGCTGAGCGGCAGTGTGCTTTTTGAATTTGCACCGCCTGGCTCAGCCTCTCAGTGCTGTGAGAAGAGCGCCCCGCTGCCAGCTGAAACCCCTCCCCCGGAGCCCATCAAGCCGGATATGTGAAGTAGGCGAGGGCCATTTGCTGGCCACTTCCAGGAGATGGTGCATTTCTTCATTCCTCCCCAGCACGCGCCCAGGGGTTAGGGTCAGCGCGGCAGGGGCCGGTCCCTTGCTGTTTCCAGATGGCCTTGTGGAGCTAAGACTGAATGCGTTTCAGCATAGATGGCCACCACAAAATTGTACATTGGCTCCCGGGCGGCCAGGGCCAAGGCAGCGAGTGCCATTCCCTCACTGTTTCCAGGATGGCTTCACAGGCCACATGAAACCACGTTGCAGGCCGCACCCGGCACCTGGGCCTTGTGTTTGACATGTCTGTTCTAGAGTCTCCACATCTTTCTTACGTTGTGGTGACCAAAACTGGATGCAGTATTCCAAGTGTGGCCTTACCATGCCATTGTAAAGTGGTATTAATACTTCACATGATCTTGATTCTATCCCTCTGTTAATGCAGCCCAGCACTGTGTTGGCTTTTTGGGCAGCTGCAGCACACTGCTGGCTCATATTTAAGTGATTGTCCACTAGGACTCCAAGATCCCTCTCACAGTTATTACTATTGAGCAATAGTAATATACTATACCTGTACTATACTATACCTGTACATTTGGTTTTTCTTGCCTAAATGTAGAACCTTACTTTTTTCACCATTGAATTTCATTTTGTTAGATAGCGCCCAGTGTTCAAGTCTGTCCAGATCCTCCTGTATCTTAAGCCTGTCTTCTGGGGTGTTGGCTATTCCTGCCAGCTTGGTGTCATCTGCAAATTTAATGATTTCCCTATCTATCCCCTCATCCAAATTGTTGATGAAGTGGTTGAAGAACACTGGGCCCAGAACAGAGCCCTGGGGCACCCCACTACACACTTCCCTCCATGTAGATGCAGTTCCATTGAGGACCACACGCTGAGTATGGCCGGTCAGCCAGCTACGAATCCATCTGGTGGTGATGCTGTCTAACCCACATTTTTCTATCTTATCAAGTAGTAAGCTGTGATCTACTTTATCAAATGCCTTACTGAAGTCCAAGTAAATTATATCCACAGCATTCCTCTGATCCACTAATTTTGTCACGGTCAAAGAATGCAATAAGATTTGTCTGGCATGATCTGTTTTGATAAACCCATGTTGGCTTTTAGTAATGACTTTGTTTGCCTCTAGGTGTTCGCTGATTTGTTGTTTGATTATCTTTTCTAGAATCTTCCCAGGTATTGAGATCAGGCTGATAGGTCTGTAATTTCCTGGATCTATTTTTTTTTCCTTTTTTGAAGATGGGAACTACATCAGCTCTTTTCCAGTCCTCTGGTAGTTCCCCAGTGCTCCAGGATCTTTGAAAAATATAGTTCAGTGGTTCTGACATCACATCTGCCAGTTTCTTGAGAATCTTGATGTCAAGGTTCTGACTAATGAAACACTTCAAAGAACAGGCATTGTTTATCCTAAAAAGTCTTTATTCGTGCAACAAAGTGTCGGCACAGCATGGAGGGATGGCAAGATTTGAAACATTGGATGTTTTTTGCTTTGACACTTGGGGTGTAATCCATCTGGTCCTTGTGATTTGAACTCGTCTAGGCTGGACAGGTGCTCACTTACCATTTTCTTGCCTATCTTGACTTGTGTTTCTATTCTGTTTTTTATGGCACTGTTTTTGATAGGTTGGTCTGTTTTTTCCCTTTGTGTAAAGACAGATGCAAGAAACGAGTTAAATAGTTCTGCTTTCTCCCTATTGCTTGTCACCTTCTTACCACTTTCACCCATTAATGGACCAATCATTTCCTTCACTTTTTTCTTGTTTTTTACATGTTGAAACAACCTTTTTTTGTTATTTTTGTCTTTGGTCGGGGATCCCCAACCTGTGGGCCATGAGGGTTTTGCAACTGAGCCGTGGAAATGGCCGGCACACGTGTGCAAGCATGTGTGCCGGCACATGTGCACGCATCCTTACGCAAGCGGGGTGCGAGCGAGCGCACATGCCTGTGATCCATTTCTGCAAGTGGCAGGTGCACATGCACATCGCTCGTGTAAATGGAGCTGTGCATGGTCTTGATAGGTGCTTTCTGGTCTGCAAAGCCAGAAACATTGGAGAACTCTTGATTTAAGGTGTAAGAGGATTCAAAACATGGTTCTAATTAAAGTGGAAAATCGTGCATGTTGTAGCAGCTCTTTCATCTATTTTTTTTTATTTGTATAGCTGCCCATCTTATATATGGTTCCGACTGGCTTACTATTGACATAAGAGCAAAGTAAAAGCACAACCAATAATTAAAAGCGACAAAATAGCAGTGAGAATAATCAAACGCCACACAATATAATCAGACAACGGGCTCATCCACACTATCAGGGCCCCAGGCTTGATGACAAAGCCAAGGTATTAATGCTTTAAAAAAGGCCAGCAGGGGAGATGATATTGCCATGACAGAAAAACCCCACCTCCTACATAGCACTAGATGCCACTCTTGGTGATGGAACCCAGAACAAGCTCTCTTAGGCACAAAGCCAGACCTAACAGGATGGATAGACACTACAGGTAGTCCTCAACATACGACCACAATTGAGCCCAAAATTTCTCTTGTTAAGGGAGACATTTGTTAAAGTGAGTTTTCCCCCATTTTTCAACCTTTCTTGCCTCAGTCATTAATTACCGCAGTTGATAAGTTAGTCACCCGGTTGTTAAATGAATCTGGCTTCCTAATTGACTTTGCTTGTCAGAAAGTCACAAAAGGTGATCACGTGAGCCCCCAGGACACTGTAACCATCATAAATATGAGTCAGCTGCCAAGCGTCTGAATTTTGATCACAGGACCATGGGGCCATGCGGCAAAGGTCGTAACTATGAAAAAGGCTTGTTAAGTCCTTTTTTTCCAGAAGGAGATCATGTGACCCCAGGACACTGCAACCGTCATAAATATGTGTCAGCTGCCAAGGGTCTGAATTTTGATCACAGAATGCTGCGGTTTTGACCGTAACTGTGAAAAGGGGTCATAAGTTTCTTTTTTCAGTGCTGTTGTAACTTCAAATGGTCACTAAATGAACTGTTGTAAGTCAAGGACTACCTGTACTGGAGAGAGGGGGAAGGGTTTCAATAAGTAACCCAGCCACAAGGCATGAAGCGTTTGGAGTGGTCTAACTAACCAGGGGGAAGATCCTGGTGTAGAGTCAAACAAGAGCCTAACTCTCTAGGACAGTGGTGGTGAACCTATGGCATGGGTGCCAGAGGTGGCACTCAGAGCCCTCTCTGTGGGCACTCGCGCCGTTGCCCCAGTCCTAAGCCTTCAGCTGGGTTTTATAAAACCTTTTCGCTTTAGGCCTCCGCCGCCGTGTGCAAAAAAAATAAAGTTCAATCAATCAGTCAATTTCAACTTCTCGTGGAAAAAAAAAAGATCTTGCAAAGTTGGAATTGATTGATTGAACTTTTTAGTCCCACCCAGTCTGCCGTTACCACCTCAGCCACGCCCACCCAATGGGCCACACCCACCCAGCACCTGACGATGCATAAGTGGGTTTTGGGTTGCACTTTGGGCACTCGGTCTCTAAAAGGTTCGCCATCACTGCTCTAACAATTCAGAGGGAGATTGTATCTTGAAAACAATAACAAGATTATTATATCCTTCTACACTCACACCTGACCCACTGATGTCTTACACCAGACATGTCAAACACAAGGCCCCGGGGGTCGGATGCGGCCCGCGAAGTGGGTTTCATGTGGCCTGCAAATCCATCCTGGAAACAGTAAGGGAACGGCCCCCGCTGCCTTGGCCCTGGCCCAGGCCGGCCGGGAGCCAATGTACAATTTTGTGGTGGCCATCTATGCTGAAACGCATTCAGTCTTAGCTCCACAAGGCCGTCCAGAAACAGCGAGGAACCAGCCCCTGCCGCATTGGCCCCGCCCCCTGGGTGCATGGGGAGGGGTCACCCTTTGTGAGGAATAAAGAAATGGACCATGCCTTGGCGCTTGCCCCGGTCCCACCCCCTTCTGCCAGAGACCCTCAGATCTGTCCCACTCCTACCCAGGCCCCCACAGGTACCCTTGACGCGAACGATATAGAGCTGGCCATGCCCACCCAGCAGGCCACACCCACTCCATCTACGTCCACCCAGTAGGCCACACCCACCCTGCTCACACCCACCTGCCCCCCCCCAGGGCAACTGCAATGCTGATGTGGCCCTCAATGAAATTGAGTTTGACACCCCTGTCTTACACCCTCCAATGACCCTGAACTGAAGTAACCTTTGTGATTCAAACCAGAGTCAGCCACAGCAAGGTGAGGCGAGAGGTTTTCATTGGCTTTCTTTGCAAGGTATTTTTTTTTCCCTGTTAGGAAAGTGATTATATTCTCAGCTGTGCTGTAGGACGATCAGTCTCGGGCCAAAGTCCAAACTTTACCCTCTCAAACTCTTAACCCACCCAGTTCCTCTCCGAACGACCACCCCTTTGGCTTCCCAGGATTAAAAGCTGGGGGCGCCCGCGGGCGCCCTCTTGTAAGAGCCTCCTGCTTGCCCAGGTCAGCAGGAACAAGCCTTCAGGATCGCGGAGGAGCCGAGCGGAGTTGGGCGAGAAGAGTCCGAGGAGGGAGAACAGCTCAGTTCCCTGCAGTCCTCAAAATCTGGCGGAAACCCTTCCGGGGAGGGAGGTACATCTGCCCGGCTGCAGCTGCGCGGCTGGCCTGGGAAGGCGGAGCGCGGATCCTCGTCCTGCGCGCCTCTCTTTTGGGGATCGCGGGCTCGTTCCTCAAGGGCCGGTGCGAGGGAAACTCCCCACTGCCAAGGATCCGACCAGCCCCTGCGATTCATCTTTGCCCCTTGATGAGACGCTTCATAAAGGGTCAGGACTTTTGAAGAAGCATCTTTGGGGGGGAAAACCCCTCTGGAATACAAGGTGGAGAGGTATTGTGTGTGTGTACTTGTATGTTTGTGCGCTGCTCTGGAATACAAGGCAGAGGGGTATTTTGCGTGTGTGCTTGTGTGTTTGTGCGCGCTCTGGAATAGAAGGTGGAGGGGTATTTTGTGTGTGTGCGCTCTGGAATACAAGGCAGAGGGGTATTTTGTGTGTGTGCTTGTGTGTTTGTGCACGTTCTGGAATACAATGTGGAGGGGTATTTTGTGTGTGTGTGCTCTGGAATACAAAGTGGAGGAGTATTTGGGTGTTGGTGTGCTGTGGGATACAAGGGGGAGGGGTATTTTGTGTGTGAGTGTATATGCTCTGGAATACAAAGTGGAGGAACATTTTGTGGGTGTGGGTGTGGGTGTGGGCGCACTCTGGAATACAAGGTGGAGAGGTATTTTGTGTGTGCATGTGACTGTTTTATGTGTTTCCCCCCTTTTCCTGCATTAGGGTTGCCAGGTGTCCACTATTTGAGTGGACAGTCCACTTTTTTCACATTATGTTCACTATTTTTTTTCACAAAATAGTGGACATTTTTTTTTATTCAAAAGCTTTATGATGAAATGGTACGTAATCTAAAGCTGTACAGTCTACTTTTTTTTACTACTTAACCCCCCCCCCCCCCGCTTGTCCGCTATTTTTTGGAAGCAGACCTGGCAACCCTATCCTGCATCCACTTTTGGTCACCACGGCCGAGAAGAGCAACAAAGATGATCAGGGGACTGGCGGCTAAAACATATAAGGAACGGTGGCAGGAAGTGGGTATGTCTAGTTTAATGATGAGAAGGACTAGGGGTGACATGAGAGCAGGGTTCCAATATCTCATGGGTTGCCCTAAAGAAGAGGGAGTCAAGCTATTCTCCAAAGCACCTGAAGGCAGAACAAGAAGCAATGGATGAAAACCAATCAAGGAGAGAAGCAACCTAGAACTAAGGAGAAATTTGCTGACAGAAGAATTAAACAGTGGAACAACCTGTCTCCAGAAGTTGTGAACGTTCCAACAGTGGAACGAAGAGGTTGGACAATCATTTGTCTGAAATGGTATAGGGCAGGGGTCCCCAACCCCCGGTCTGTGGACGGGGACCAGTCGGGAGGATGTCAACAAGTGGGCCACACAAACAAGAAAAGCTCCATCCTCAGGATGCAGGCAGTATTCAAAACCACACCTGCTCTAGTCCGCGGAAAAGCCTTTCTCCATGGCACTGGTCCCTGGTGCCCAAAAGGTTGGTGACCTCTGGTATAGGATTTCCTGCCTGAGCAGCGGGTTGGTTTAGAAGACCTCCAAGGTCCCTTCTAGTTCTGTTATTCTATTATTCCTCTTAGCATGGGAAGCAAAAGCATTAATAGGAGCAGTAATCATTCATTCCCTTTAAATGCCACGGAATTCACATGAGCGATTTGCAAAGTGTTGTAAGGTTTAAAAACAAGGAAACCACAAAAGAACGGAGGTGGTGGGGGAGAGGATGGGAGGCAGAGATAAGAAATCAGAAAGAATAGGCTGGCTGAGGAATTCTGGGAGTTGAAGTCCACAAGTCATAAAAGGGCCAGGTTCGAAGACCCCTGGAATAGGGCTTCAGTAATTTCAAGGCCTTCAAAATCCAACAGGGTGGGTCACATTTGAATCTGGAGGGAAGGGAGGACTCTCGATCTCATTCTACAGTTTTGAATAAGGTTGCTTTTTTTCACTCAAGGAAAAACTTTGGATTTCTTTTTGCATTTCTTTTGCAACAGGGAGAAAATAAATGAACTCCCAACAGGCAGAAAGAGGAGTCCTGGCTGTGACTCATAGGATATTCTTCAAAATTTGATTAGAATAGAATAACAGTGCTGGAAGGGACCTTGGAGGTCTTCCTGCTCAGGCAGGAAACCCTATACCAGGGGTAGGCAACCTTGGCTCTTTTATGACTCGTGGACTTCAACTCCCAGAATTCCTGGGAGTTGAAGTCCACGAGTCATAAAAGAGCCAAGGTTGCCTACCCCTGCCCTATACCATTTCAGACAAATGACTGTCCAGTCTCTTTTTAAAAACTTCCAGTGTTGGAGCATGCACCACTTCTGGAGGCAGGTTGTTCCACTGATTAATTGTTCTGAGTAAATTTCTCCTTAATTCTAGGTTGCTTCTCTCCTTGATTAGTTTTCATCCATTGCTTCTTGTCCTGCCTTCAGATGCTTTGGAGAATAGCTTGACTCGCTCTTCTTTGTGGCAACCCCTGAGGTATTGGAACACTGCTATCATGTCACCCCTCGTCCTTCATTAAACTAGACCAGGGGTGTCAAACTCAATTTCATTGAGGGCCGCATCAGCATTGCAGTTGCCCTTGGGGGGGCGGGTGGGTGTGGCCAGGATGGGTGCAGCCTACTGGGTGGGAGTGGAGGGAGTGGGTGTGACCTACTGGGTGGGCGTGGCCAGCTCTACATTGTTCATGACAATGGTGCATGTGGGGGGCTGGGCAGGAGTGGGACAGATCTGAGGATCTCTGGCAGAAGGGGGTGGGACCAGGGCAAGTGCCAAGGCATGGTCCACTGGAGGAGCCTCACTGTTCCTCTCAGGCCATGGGGGGGGGGGCTGGATGGTGGTGCGGGCTGCCCGGAGCCCTGGGCAGCAGAGGTCAAATGCCCAGCCTGGCCCTCGAGCACCCGTGGCACCAAGCCCAGCCCCACTTCCCAAAGGGGGCGCCCAGCTGTACTTACCGCCTCCTCAAGGCTGCTGCTGCTGTGCTTGCTCTCCTTAGCCAGGTTGTTCATGATGGGTACCAGGGCAAAGTCACAGGGAGACTGAATGTGTTTCAGCATAGATGGCCACCACAAAATTGTACATTGGCTCCCAGCTGGCCTGGGCCAGGGCCAAGGCAGCGGGGGGGCTGTTCCCTCACTGTTTCCAGGATGGCTTCGCAGGCCACATGAAACCACTTCGTGGGCCGCATCCGGCCCCCGGGCCTTGTGTTTGACATGTCTGAACTAGACATACCCAATTCCAGTAACAGTTGTTTATATGTTCTAGTCTCCAGTAGCCTGATCATCTTTGTTGATTTTGAAGTGCTTCTTCTAGGGTCACTCTTAAGATTGCCCATCGCCTTGTAAAGATGATTCTGCATTGCCCTTCCTGATTATTTCCAGGGGAATTTTCTCTGGTGCTGTTTCAGATCCGGAAATCTTTGAGTTAAATGGCTGCTGAACTGCCCATGGGAAAGGAGGTTGACCCCTCTCCGGAGCTGCTGTTTGGGGGAGTCACTCAGGAGGATCCACCTCAGAAGAAACGATCAGGTAAAGGCATTCTTCTGATGCTGTTTAATCCTCCGGATTTATTTTGTCTGAGTGTCTTTGGAGATTCTCAGTCATCCGGGTCATAGTTGTCCCAAAGATGCTTTATCACGAGGCAACTGGACTTTCTTGTTTTTCCTTTGAAGACGTTTCACTTCTCATCCAAGAAGCTCTGACTGGAGGGTGGGGAATGGAAGGATTTATACTTCTTGCAGACAGCTGGTCATTTGCATTCTTGCGTGGGGAAACAAACCAACCACTTCATAAACGCATGGCACAACATAGGAGAAGAAACCCATCAGGACAAGATTTGGCAGTCCATCTCCATTTAAAAAACAAAGCCCTCATTTTGGACAGAGAGGACTGCTGGTTTAAAAGAGGGGTCAAAGAGACCATCTATGTCAAAACTGAACAGCCCTCTCTCAACAGAGGGGGAGGGATATGACATCATCTATCTCCTGTCTACAACACAGTCCTTTCAGCAGTTCCAAGAAGGCTCCAAGGCCATTTGCACTACTTAGGTGACTCTGACAACACAGATAAGCCTCCAGGTGGCCTCAAGGACTCTCTAAAAGAATGCAAATGACCAGCAGTCATTCCATCAGAAATGGTGTAGAGCAGGGGTGTCAAACTGCCAGCCCGCGGGCCGGACGCATCACCGGGAAACCATGCCCACCCCATTGCCGGCAATGGAGAAAAAAGCTCCGATACATTGCGCGACATCACGTGACGTCACGAGTTTGACATGTCTCTTGTAGAGTCTCCTGCTTGGGTGGAGTTTTGGAATGGATGACCTACAAGGTCCCTTCCAACTCTATAATTCTAATTTTAATTCTATTCCATTCCATTCCATTCCATATTCTATAAAAGAAAGGGGTTCTTTTCTAATTACCTTCAAAATGAGCAAAGCTGCTAAGTGTCAACGCTGCAAATACTGTATATTCTTGCTTTGACAATATGCAGCACTGTCTGGTATTTTTAGGATTAATGCAGAGCAGAAGAGGGTGGGGGGAAAAGCATGGGAAAGAAAGAGGAAGGAAACCTTTGACCTTCACACTAATTGGATAACCCGTGATATATGACAGCTAATTTAGGGAGGGAACATGCTGATAATTTAACTGCTCAGAGGAAGAGAATTTCAGATCTTAGCATCAACTTTCGTTATGCCTGTGCCGACATTTTGTAACAATAAATTACTTTTAGGAAAATCAATGCCTGGAAGTTCTTTGAAGTGTTTCATTAGCCGGAACCATAACACTAAGCTCGTGCTCTACCCTTATCATTTCCATAGATCTGAGTTGGACTTTGATAATCGCCATCTCTCATATCTCCACTGGATCTTCCTTGGTCTCCCATGACTGATAGAAACACCACTCAGCACAAGCCCCATACCTAGGCTTCCACTGTCTCCCACTTTCACACAACCTCATCAGTCTGAGTAACCCAGATGGGCTACGCTCTGGGCACAAGGCACTCATGCCTGCCAGACCTCCAGTTCACATAAGGAAAGAATGGACTTTCTGAATTTGAGGCTCCAGAATAGAGGAAGGGTGTTTTTATAACAAATAGTTCCTGGTTTCCCCCCCCCCCCACTCTCAGAGATAAGAGCGCCATCGATGGACTCTTCCGGAATATCTATTGTCTTTGGTGGAGGAATAGCAACACGTGGGCTTCCAAGGAAGGTACGAAAATCTTTCCCTCCTTCTGTTGGCAGAGAAGAAATTGAGGTTTTACTTCTGTAGAATTAGCCAAACCCATGAAAGTTTATACCAGTTGTATTTCTAATCAGAAGCCTGTATTTCTCCAGGGAAGTTGTTAATTGATCCTAGTTGAAAGCAGGAAGTTATAATAATAACAACAACAGAGTTGGAAGGGACCTTGGAGGTCTTCTAGCCCAACCCCCTGCTCAGGCAGGAAACCCTACACCATTTCAGACAAATGGCTGTCCAGTCTCTTAAAATCTTCCAGTGTTGGAGCATTCACAGCTTCTGGAGGCAGGTTGTTCCACTGGTTAATTGTTCTATCTGTCAGGAACTTTCTCCTTAGTTCTAGGTTGCTTCTCTCCTTGATTAGTTTCTTTAAATAGGAATGAGAGTAGAAATAGAAAATAGAAATAGAAGTAGGAATAGAAAGGAATAAGATTAGGAATAGGAATAGAATATTTTATTTGGCCAAGAGTGATTAGACACACAAGGAATTTGTCTCTGGTGCAGAAGCTCTTGGTGTACAAAGCAACAGAGGAATAATCATTGTCGTCATAACTAATAGAGGAGGTAGTAAGGAAGTTAAGAAGGATAACAATAATGCCACAGACGTACAATATGGGTAAATAGACATTAGACAACACTATAAGAATTAGGTGTTCAGCAGAGTGATGGCACAAGGGGGAAAAAACCCTGTCCCTATATCTAGTTGTTTTGGCATTCAATGCCCTATAGCGACATTCGGAGGAAAATATATTTTCCATTTAGATTATTCAACTGTTCCTTAGTAAGAAAAGTTTGTACACTCTGCTGTTTTTGTT
Organism: Protobothrops mucrosquamatus; assembly: GCF_001527695.2. Lineage (NCBI taxonomy): Eukaryota > Metazoa > Chordata > Lepidosauria > Squamata > Viperidae > Protobothrops > Protobothrops mucrosquamatus. The sequence goes on from NW_015388970.1 coordinate 43,560, forward strand.
TCAGAATGTCATTTCGTTTGAAGATGTAGCTGTGTTTTTCTCTGTGGAGGAATGGGCCCTGCTGGATTTGGAGCAAAAAACCCTGTATCGAAAGGTCATGCTGGACAACGCAAGGAACGTGGCTTCTTTAAGTAAGAGATTGTTTTTCTGAGCTTAAACTGCGGTGGGAGGTATTTTACAGTCAGACATAAGCAGTTAATTTCTTTCTCAGAGGAAATTAGTAGAAGAGAGTGTCCTTCTCTGCCTTTCTACTCCTACTTTGTTAACAGATGGTCTAAAACCTTGTACTCTCTCTAGCAATAGCACTTAAGACTTATATACCACTTCACAGTGCTTTACAGCCCTCTCTCTAAGTGGTTTACAGAGTCAGCATTTTGCCTCCAACAATCTGGGTCCTCATTTTACCCACCTCGGAAGGATGGAAGGCTGAGTCAACCTTGAACTGGTGAGAATCAAACTGC